>NC_091154.1:38093644-38118644 GCF_040958095.1 Procambarus clarkii | reverse complement strand
TTCTCTTTCGCTTTGTCACTTTCCACTTTCTCTTCCTTCACATAAAACCTTTTTGTGACTCTTTGCTCACTTTCTCCCTCTTCTTTTAACATCTCCAAACCTTCTACATCTTCCCAATATTTTCCCTCGTTGAGTCCCTATTTGCTCCCTTTTTACTACGGTGTTCCTTTTTCGATTCTTTCCCTCCCCCCCCCATATCTGTTTCCTTCTGTGTCCTCTCTCTTTCCCTGTCATTTATCATGCCCCACTTCCTAGTTTTTACCTGAATTCCCCTTCCTCTCTTTTCTCATATGTCCCTTACTCCTCCTCCTCCCCCATACCCACTCTATTTCTTTCTTTCTTTCTCTTTCATTTCAAACAAGCATCGCTACCTTTCGTCATATGTGCAGTGAAACTCAGCGTTTTCGCCGAACGATGCACCTCGCGATACGTACAAGGACGCACGCTATATACATACAGCTATACACATGCATACACACAGTGATTGTCACTGAACTCGTCATACACACACCATCTTTAACCCCCCCCCCCGTAACAGTAAACATGAAGGAGAGGTTTTTGCTGGCTTCAGTTACAGGTGAAATTGTAAATCTTCTCTGCCTTCTTAATGATCTCTCATAACAGTTAGAGGTGACTGGCCTAGTCAGTGTTGATTGCCGTCATTCTGCAGAGGTCGTGCGAGAAAATCCTGTGATTATACTTCTGAACTCAGGAGGGGAGCCACATATATTCAAGAAGGGTGACAAGTCTTAATATGTATACCAAATGTACCCAAACTTCAGGTTAGATGGCAATAGAGAACCATTGATCACAGGTGACTACGATGATTCTATCAACATTAAGTTTAAAAAGATCTCCTGTAGCAATTGCACAACTATAATGGAATTTAAAAATGCCAAGTTGAAAATATATTTGGTTTAGATTGCTATACACTTATATAGTCTAGCCGGTGTTGAGGTGATGAGTATAAATGATTTTGAATGAAGTTATAATTTTGATAATGACAACCTATCTCTACGTGTTATGGCTGTTATTGTGACTCGATCTGATGTAATTAATGCACTGCTATTCTTACGCAAACATTCCCAATTATAAATGAACAACCATTTAAGAAAAGTCATTGATTTAATTGATTTGAAATCAAGTTTAGATTGAGGAAAGTAAATATTGGATAAATATTGGTTTGGAAATGGAGTTGTAGATTTAAGGAATAAATTACCGAGTAATATAATAGATGTACTCATCTAGTTGTGCTTGCGGGGGTTGAGCTCTGGCTCTTTGGTCCCGCCTCTCCACTGTCAATCAACTGGTGTACAGATCCTGAGCCTACTGGGCTCTATCATATCTATATTTGAAGCTGTGTATGGAGACTGCCTCCACCACATCACTGCCTAATGCATTTCACCTGTTAACTACTCTGACATTGAAAAAGTTCTTTCTAACATTCCTGTGGCTCATATGGGTACTCAGTTTCCACCTGTGTCCCCTTGTTCGCGTACCCCACGTCTTAAACAGTTTATCCTTATCACCTTGTCAATTCCTCTGAGAATTTTGTAGGTAGTGATCATGTCTCCTCTTACTCTACTGTCTTCCAGAATCGTGATTTGCATTTCTCGCAGCCTTTTCTCGTAACTCATGCCTCTTAGTTCTGGGACTAGTCTAGTAGCATACCTCTGAACTTTTTCCAGCTTCTTCTAATGTTTGACAAGGTACGGGCTCCATGCTGGGGCCGCATACTCCAGGATTGGTCTTACATATGTGGTGTACAAGATTCTGAATGGTTCCTTACACAGGTTTCTTAAGGCAGATGTGGGATTGTTGGATTGTTTAAGTGTTGGTTAAGCCAATATATGAATGAGTTTGGATGGGTATATATATATATATATATATATATATATATATATATATATATATATATATATATATATATATATATATATATATATATATATATAGTTCAAAATATCTGCAGCTTCTTTTATTCTTATATTCTCATCTTCTTATGAACGTTCAGAATGGTACGAAACATTCTGATGACTCGTATGTTGGTAAGATTATGTGTGATATGTGTTGCAATATCTTGGCCTTCAAGTATGTAGGAAAACCTAATATAATTGGTAACACTGCGATGCATCAGATAATGCCCAAATCTTCTCACAACACAATGACATTTTTGTCTTGAATCGAAAAGTTTATCTCCCTCCCACATGGTTTATCTCCCACCCACATGGGCTTATCTCCCACCCACCCACATCCCAGCAAACACATAGCGAAACTACGACGTTGGTACAACGTTCGAACAAGTTTTAACACCTCTTAACAAGTTATAACAACCAATATAGCAAGTTGTAACAACATTCTAATACGTCATAAACACATTAAGCCAAGATGTAACAACTTTATTACAAGTTGTAACAAGCGAAAAATAGGGACTTTTACGGTTAGTGTTTCCAGGGGTGGGCTTATCTCCCGCCCACATGGAGTTATCTCCCACCCACATGGGCTTATCTCCCACCCACATGGGCTTATCTCCCACCCACATGGGTATATCTCCCACCCACATGCCCTTATCTCCCACCCACATGGGTAACCCAGTCTGATAAGCTACATATCTCTCTCTTCATCTATTATGTACTTGCGAGAAAGTGATTTATAACTGATCGATTTTATTGTGTAAAATCTCTCGGATCCCTCAAGGAATTTTAAATAACTCAATGATATATATATATATATATATATATATATATATATATATATATATATATATATATATATATATATATATATATATATATATATATATATATATATATATAACACACATGCACTTACTATTTACTCTTGTAAGTCTCACTGTTGACTTACTATTTACCAAAGTCTTGCGATTCACTCGCAACATTTAAAGAAAGTTGTTGCATATAAGTTATCTTTTTAATTCAGAAGAATTTTGTTCATGTCGTGAATAAGTCATTTTTCTTAACTCGAAAGAGAATATTTTTTTATTTGGAATCTTTTACGTATTTTTTTTTACTCTTCCGCATTTGATTTTTTTTTCTAAAAAGTTCACGAACAACTTCAGAATATAACAGTCACCATTGTCAATAATTTCACCAGCATCCTGATTCCATGGAATTCACCACGACAACAGCAGGATTACCGATGTCTATCAAATCCTACACGATCCAGCGAGGCAGTGCCAGTTTGGCGTGACTGCTGCAGGTAATCTGGTATTGAACATGTTGCAAGCCCCCCCCCTACCTCCCCTCCCCGCCTTTGTTGCTGTAGGCTACGTTCCCCCCATTAGTTTATCTGAACGTTCTTCATGCGCAGGCCCCTCATGCTTGCACTGTGCAGGGCCCGGTGTTTCTGCACGAGGCTCTTGCTCAATCTCCTGATACTTGTGCAGCGCAGGTGCTGAGGGTTCTCTTGTGCAGAGACTGGGACGTCCTGTCAGAAAATATCAGCATGACAAACGTGCCTGCTTCCTTGCTGCTGAAAATGATGACATAGGTGGTGTGAAAAACTCTGTGAAAGTTTAGGAACTTAAACTCCATTTTCAAACACACACACACACACACACACACACACACACACACACACACACACACACACACACACACACACACACACACACACACACACACACACACACAAACACACACACATAACAGCTATAACAGAGTTAACAGATATAACAGATTTACCAGATATAACAGATTTAACATATATAACTTGGGAAACAGAGCTCAGAGGAAATACTACCCAAGGCATGATAAACTACATCGCACAGAAGAGTTGGGAGGCAGCAGACAAGTTCGTCCCGGTGCAAAAGGGAAAAAAAATAAATGCAGGCGAGAAACCCAAGGTTTAATCAAAGATGTAAGCTAGCAAAGCAACTAAGTGCGTGGGCATTGAGAAACTATAGAAATTATAGGACACAAGTGAGCAGAGAAAGATACCAGAACGTCAGGAATGAATACGTCAGGGTGAGAAAAGAGGCAGAATGACAATATGAAAATGGCATAGCAAGCAAGGCAAAGACCCAACCTAAATTGCTGAACAGCCACATCAGGAGAAAAAAACATTGAAGGGACAGGTAATGAAACTGAGGGTAGGAGCAGACGAATTCATTACAAACGTCAAGGAATTGTGCAAAAAACTCAATAAGAAATTCCTGGAGGTCTTCACAGTAGAACATAGGGAAGTCCTAGAGATAGGAGAGGGAATATTTAACCAATCACCACTAGTTGAGTTGATTACCAGTGGGAAGGTGAGGAAGCATTTGCTAGAGTTAGAAGTGACAAAGGCTATAGGCCCTGAAGGAATCTCACCTTGGATACTGAAGGAAGGAGTAGAAACTTTATGCCAGCCACTCTCCATGGTGTATAACAAATCACTAGTAACAGGTGAACTGCCAACAATTTTGAAGACGGCTAATGTAGTCCCAATATTCAAGAAGGGTGACAGACAGGAGGCACTGAACTACAGGCCAGTGTCACTAACTTGCATATCATGTAAGGTGATGGAGAAGATTGTGCGAAAAAAGCTAATGGAACATCTGGAGCGGAAGAACTTTGTATCACAAAATCAGCATGGGTTCAGGGATGGCAGATCATACCTCACAGGACTGATTAAATTCTATTGTCCCTGTCTGGACAGAAGAGCCAGAGAACTGATGATCACCACATACAAAATTCTCAGGGGAATTGAGAGGGTAGACAAGGATAGACTATTTAACACGGGTGGTACGCGCACAAGGGGACACAGGTGGAAGCTGAGAACCCAAATGAGCCACTGAGACATTAGAAAGAACTTTTTCAGTGTCAGAGTATTTAGTAAATAGAATGCACTAGGAAGTGATGTGGTGGAGGCTGACTCCATACACAGTTTCAAATGTAGATATGATAGAGCTCGAGAAGCTCAGGACTCTGTACACCAGTAGATTGACGGTTGAGAGGCAGGACCAAAGAGCCAAAGTTCAACCACCCGCAAGCACAACTAGGTGGGTATAACTGAGTACACACACACACACACACTCACACACACACACACACACACACACACACACACACACACACACACACACACACACACACACACACACACACACACACACACACACACACACAGCTAGGTGAGTTCGGAGACACTCACCTCTGTCCGAGTAGAGCACCACCACCAGCAGGAGAGCTGAGTAAACTAGTGGAGGAGGTAGGCATGATGAAAGTCCTGAGACCAGATGGGTTCTCACTCCGCATTCTGAAAGAGATAACTGTGTGCCTCTTGCTACCTGTCCAATCTTCAACTTACTGCCCCCTAAAAAAAGGAATTGCAATGCGAATGGCATTCCTCTTGGAACTACAAAGTGGTGCCACTGGCCAATGAAAAATATATCAGGCGGCTCGTGTGGCACTCAGAAAAATTCTACTTTATCTCTGAACGTCAATTTGGATTTTGTGAAAAAAAAAATGAAATTAATTGTCGAAAGGGAAGGGAAGGGAAGGGAGCTATCAAGAGAAAACGCCAAGCCCATTAAGAATATATGGCACTTGGAAGGGGATAAGGATAGGGATTTGGGATAGAATCGGGGGAAAGGAATGGTGCCTAACCATTTGGACGGTCGGAGATTGAGCGCCGACCTGCATGAAGCGAGACCGTGGCTCTACCGTCCAGCCCAAGTGCTTGGTGGGATTTTGTGAAGAAAACATATGTTAGTTTTATGACAAGATGTCGGAGACAAACATAAGAAAAATATGTTGGTACTTGACAAAGACTGGAGAGAGAGAGAGAGAGAGAGAGAGAGAGAGAGAGAGAGAGAGAGAGAGAGAGAGAGAGAGAGAGAGAGAGAGAGAGAGAGAGAGAGAGAGAGAGAGAGAGTATCCAACATATACCAGGAGAAAACACACAAAAGGATCAGCTTAGCATTTACATAAATACAAAGAACTGAGCCTGAACTGGGACCTATCAAAACTGAAATAGTGGGGTTAAAGAGGCAAGACAATGTCTGGAAAAGTAAGGGACAACAGTTTTTAGACCTAATAGATGGGTCTGCCTCAACAGCCCATCATGGACCTCTGTCTACACGTCCACCCAACAGACATATAGACATGCATGGGAGGAATATGACTCCATGCATTATACACTCCTCTCTTACCCATGAACCAAGTAATCCACAGCAGGAATTCAGCAAACAATAGGAGGAGTGTGTAGTAAGGAACCCCAGAGACCCATCTTAAGAGCCAGGAGAGAACCATTGCTGATCAAGTCCCAAGAAAAAGACACAGCTAAAAAACAACTCCCAACTACTGGATAAATTCTGATAAGATATAAACAGATAAGATATAAACATATACAGAAAACGTAGATTCCAAGAAGCTCGTAAGGGAAACTAACCACTTCTAGGCTTTAACGTAATTATATGATTGTCATATATATTTAACCTATCAAATAGAGAGGTTAAAATGTAAACTATGCTAGGGGAAAATAGGGGAAACCAGACAACTATTATTCAGAGGGGTAAAGATATAGGGAAATATTGGTAAAGAAGATTCAATATTTCAATACCTAAGCCAAAACAAAAGACACACACATGTTACAACAAGATAAACAACCTATATAAACGTTGTTGAATAACAACAAAATTATACTGAATATTGTTGGTACCTGGAACGCGGAGGAGGGGGGGGGGGGGAAGGGGGGGGGAACTATCAGGAGAAAGCGCCAAGTCATTACGACTATATATAGCACTTGGAAAGGGTCAGGATAAGGATTTGGGAATGGACAGGGGGGGAAGGAATGGTGCCCAACCACTTGGACGGTCGGGGATTGAACACCGACCTGCAAGAAGCGAGACCGCTGCTCTATCGTCCAGTCCAAGTGGTTGGGCCTAGGGGGGGGGGGGGGGAGGGGGATAGGTCAGCACAAGACAACTTTAAAAGTAAATACTCGTCTGCTAGGAAAGAACTGACATGCAATTTCTTTCACACACACACACACACACACACACACACTAACACACACTAACACACACACACACACACACACACACACACACAAACACACACACACACACACTAACACACACACACACACACACACACACACACACACACACACACACACACACACACACACACACACACACACACACACACACACACACACACACACACACACACACACACACACACACACACACACACACACACACACACTAACACACTCTAACACGCACTCTCACTCTCCTACGAGACCACCAAGCAACGCACGGCTCAGGAATGTAGCCGGTGCGTAAGACAAAGGCCTGGTGTTCCAGTCAGGGTTCCCAGCACGGCTGCTCTAGGTCCCAAGTGACAGCCGAATGCGAACGAGGCGGCGCATTGTTCCATCACCATTCCAGGAACCCGCTCCAGGTTTTCTTCCCGAGGAATATAACCTGGAATCTTGTTTACAGTTAGTATTTAAGCTTTGGTAATATTATATCTGGTTTCACAACTCGCGTGAAGGAAGAGGCACGATCTGAGAGAGAGAGAGAGAGAGAGCGAGAGAGAGAGAGAGAGAGAGAGAGAGAGAGAGAGAGAGAGAGAGAGAGAGAGAGAGAGAGAGAGAGAGAGAGAGAGAGAGAGAGAGAGAGAGATGACAGGGAGGCAGCAGACGTTAGTTAGAGGAAAGAGACTGCTTAAATAATGGAAGTCTGCTCTATCACCTTGCTTTTGAAGGTATTATTACCGAGAGGGCGCTAAGCAGATCCTTCTTCCTCTCTCTCGTTATCTGCAGATGTACCTTCCTATACATATTCCCATTTAAGAGTCAAAGATTATCACCTTAATATCAAATATTGCAATATTAACCGAAATTAATCCTATTTAACTAAGGAAATGTTATTAGGGCGCTTAGGTGCCCACTCCACACAGCTCTGTAAACCTTGTAGAGTTCCGATAGCTTTTAAGTGTTAAAGAAATGCACTCAACTGAGACCAGAATAAGATTCTTCTTCCTTCTGGATCGGTTCATTAATGTTCTTTAAGAGTCTCCCTATCTCTCTCTCTCTCTCTCTCTCTCTCTCTCTCTCTCTCTCTCTCTCTCTCTCTCTCTCTCTCTCTCTCTCTCTCTCTCTCTCTCTCTCTCCTCTTCTTAACAAATAATACAACCAGGTCCGACCCAAATATGTCCATTTCGGAAAGCCAAGTCTTATACAAATTTCTGTCGGGATTTTCTCTTTATATAAAATGCAAATTAGTTAATATCCGGTTTTTCTTGAAGATGTCGTGTAAAGTTGTGAGAATGAAAGAATAAGAATTTATGATACTATAGCCAAATTGTGCGAACTTTATCTTGTAGTTGTATTCCTTAATCGCGTCTTTGAATTTGTAAACTAGACACTGAGAAATGTGCTTTATTTGCAGATATATAATGCATACATTTCTTGGAGTACTTTGTTGCTGTGACAACGGTGAAAGCGGTTTGTGGTGTTCTACGCTCGGATATGGTGGCTTGAACCACTTTATTATTTCTTCCAAAGAATGAGAATAACAGCGCACTATTGTGATAATTCCTTATTCAGTATTCGTAAACAGGAGTTCTGTCATCTTAATATAGAGATCATTTGGGCTTTTGTGTGAGAGTGAATTGCAAATAGGAGGATCAATAAGGCCCATAAGAGTCTAGTAATAAACCATCTTGACTCTTTCTTTGATCCCAGCTTGTGAGCGGATCCTTCCTCATATTGCAAGTGATTCTGTATACATATCTTGCCGGAGGAGTTCTTTGATGCTGGTGTAGCAAGGCTATCATCTCCCTCAAGTCTTCAGCATTTTGGAAGAGAAAACGAGGCTGCTGATCATTTTTATTTGAGTTGAATTCCCATATCTCTCGGTAGGAGCCGTAGGTTATGTGTCCCGGTGATTGTTAGTGGTATATGCTGTGTTTAGTGACATAACCCACAGCTCATGTGATGCTGCCAGCATCCATCGCGCGACCAGTTACAGAGTTTCAGTCAATCAAGTCAATCAAGAAGTCAATCGGCTTCAGTCAATCAAGTATAACGAAGTAAAATAAAGCATATATAAAAAATGTAACAGGAGGCTGGGTTGGGGTGGGTGGACCTGTTGTTGAGAAAAGAATAGAGAATCGAGGAGCTCTTAATCCCTGGCTGTGAAGGATTGAGAGACTACTTAACAGGATCCATAACAATGAGAGTGGCTAAGGTATTGTAGCAGAAATATACTTAACAATACTACAGAAGACACAGCCAGGAGACACAATGGAACACCAATTTCTGACATGGAAAAAGAGCTTACATAGTTTCAGATTGAAATTGAAATAAGTTTATTGAGGTAAAATACACACAAAGCTTGAGTAGTTTCAAATAATGATTAGTTTTGACTATGGTAAGATTTATTAAAAGACCACAGAGTCTTATGAGGGTTTCAATACATGAAATTCTAATTTCATGGATGAAGTTGATATGTATTAGAATAAGACGTTGCATATTGCAATGAAAGCAATGTTAATATTCTGTATAACTAGAACGGGTAAATATGATGGGTGAATAAATATATATATATATATATATATATATATATATATATATATATACATATATATATATTGTGACGGTAAAGCGTTGGTGTTCGGCTGTTTCAAAAGCTAGGGGCAGGGCCTCGTCACATAATAAAAAAAAAAAAGAGAAAAGTTGGTCCTTTCGTCTGTGGTAAGGTAATGGGAAGACACACAAAACACAAGTATATAAACAATGAAATTTTAATTACTCTAGAAAAACAAGACCTGAATAAAGTTAATCACATAAAAATATGCAAGATAAGTCAACAAACAAAATAATATGAATAATCACTGGCAAATGAAAAGTTACGTTAAGACAAGTAAGTTACAGTGATAGCAAAATAAAATATGAGTGCTGGAATACTGGCTTCGAGCTGCCACCTCCCTTAGTACACGAAAGCCAAGGCTTAGTCTACCAGCGAGAGATGTCAACTGCTTGGAGCACTGAGATATTCTGACGATACTGGCGCACTGCAGCCCAGACGTCGACTTGTGGCGGAGGCGGAGGGCAGGTGCGACGAGACACCAGCCAATCAGCGACAGGCAGGCAGAGGATAAGCAGTTAGCTGGTTGCGGCGGTGGTAGCAGGTGTCACGGTGTGCTGGGTACGATTTGTTCTCTGGGCAAAACGTTTGGCGATACTTGGTGGACGTATCTTCTATATTATCTTGTATATTGGCGTACTTATGTAGGGAAGAGCAGGCTCAATCTCTCTTGAAAGAGATTATCGTCACAATATATATATACGAACAAGCCTGAATGGTCCCCAGGACTATATGCAACTGAAAACTCACACCACAGAAGTGACTCGAATCCATACTGCCAGGAGTAACTTTACTGGTGTGTACAGGACACCTTATTCCACTCGACCATCACGACCGGACAAAATGAGGTGATAGCCAAAGCTATTTGGACCACCCCACCGCCGGCACTCGGATGGTAATCTTGGGCATAGTATTTTATCAAATCACCTTATTCTTGAGGCACACGTGAGGAAGACAAAAGCCTGAATGGTCCCCAGGACTATATGCAACTGAAAGAGAGAGACAGAGCTTAGTTTTCTCTGGATTGTGGTTAATGGAGGAGACACGAGGGCCCAAGAGTCATGGATCATCCCATCATGTATATGATGGGTCATCACATCATCGGAGTACAACTAAATGAGTATGTGTCATACCTCCTGCTGCTGCTGTTGCTGCTGGTGCTGCTGCTGCTGCTACTGTTGCTGCCGCTGCTGTTGCTGCTGGTGCTGCTGCTGCTGCTACTGTTGCTGCCGCCGCTGCTGCTGCCGCTGCTGCTACTGTTGTAGCAGTAGCAGTATCCCCCAGAACGTTATCTGTCTCAGCATTAATGTACACACACTCTCCTCGTGAAGATCGTATTCACGTGAGCGATCACACAAATCATTTTAACCGGAGCGACAGACGTCCTCAGGCCGCCTCAAGAAGAATTGATAGACCATGAAAAAGTGTCTTTCCCACATTTGTCCGGCTCCAACGAGCATCACACAGCAAGTGATTGAGCCGAAGTCGTCTGGCAAAAATAAATACTCTATGAAGTAAAAGGCTTCGAGGGAAAACATCTATGAAAGCAAGATTTAACGTTTTCAAGCAACTCTTTCACGACAAATGTTTAGGGGAAAGAAAGTTTACTAGTATGATAAAAAATATTTAGCGCCGTTAATACAACTAAGTTTATGTGGAATTTAATTGTTATCGTGATAAAGTGAACACCTTAACAACGCCATTCTGAGAACATACTTTAATTTTTATGTCATGATTTATTAGGATTGAAAAAAGAATTTTTTAAATTTATTACGCAATAAAGAGTAAAAAATTCCATATTCCGTGTTAGGAATCTCTTATAAACCTGCATTTTTCTAGGTGATGTGTTATAGATTCTGTAATTATTCCCTCAATAGTTTCCGAGCTATCGCTATTAAGCTTAACAGTCAGAAAGACGTTCACAGCAACTGTTCCAATCTCTAATATATTAAGCAACATGGCTCTTAAAGTGGTGGGAGTGAGGGATATGGGGGGTGTAAGCCTAGGGTAAGGTGTGTGTGTGTGTGTGTGTGTGGGTGTGTGTGTGTGTGTGTGTGTGTGTGTGTGTGTGTGTGTGTGTGTGTGTGTGTGTGTGTGTGTGTGTGTGTGTGTGTGTGTGTGTGTGTGTGTACTCACCTAATTGTGCTTGCGGGGGTTGAGCTCTGGCTCTTTGGTCCTTTGGTCCGTGTGTGTGTGTGTGTGTGTGTGTGTGTGTGTGTGTGTGTGTGTGTGTGTGTGTGTGTGTGTGTGTGTGTGTGTGTGTGTGTGTGTGTGTGAAAGTTCGTCAGTGTGGGACCAGAGTGCTGCAGTGTTTATCAGTGTAGGATCAGAGTGCTGCGAATTTAGTTACTGTTGCACTAGGGTGCTTCATTGTTTGTCAGTTTTGGGATCAAGGGTGTTGCACTGTTCGTCAGTGTAGAACCAGTGTTGCAAGATTCGTCAGTGCTGGATCAGAATATTGCAGTATTCATCTATGTTGTGCCAGTGCTGCAATGTTCGTCATTGAAAGAGGAGAATATTGCAATGTTGCAATATTGGTCAGTATAGGATCAGAGTTTAGCAATGTTCGTTGGTTCCAGAACAAAGTGTCGGAGGAACCCTGGTTACTGGCGGGAGAACTGTGTAGTCATATTCTCCAGTTTGGGGGGAAGAGTGTAAAGAAATATTTCCCTTTCAATCAACAGGAAGAACAATTTAACGCAGAAATTCTATACGGAGCAAGACAGGACGCCGTGTACTCACCTATTTGTACTCACCTATTTGTGCTTGCGGGGGTTGAGCTCTGGTTCTTTGGTCCCGCCTCTCATCTGTCAATCAACTGGTGTACAGGTTCCTGAGCCTACTGGGCTCCTATTGTTTAGGTATTTCCTTATCCACTGGAGCACTTTACCAGTCGCTCCTGCCTGTCTCTCCAGCTTAAGTACGAGCATCTTATGGGGGACTGTGTCAAAGGCTTTCCGACAGTCCAAAAAAATGCAATCCGCCCAGCCTTCTCTTTCTTGCTTAATCTTTGTCACCTGATAGTAGAATTCTATTAAGCCAGTTAGGCAAGATTTACCCTCCCTGAACCCATGTTGGCGATTTGTCACGAAGTCCCTTAATTCTCTCCAGATGTGTTAGTAGATTTTTTCTCACGATCTTCTCCATCACTTTGGATGGTATACAAGTTAAGGACACTGGCCTGTAGTTCAGTGCCTCTTGTCTGTCACCCTTTTTGTATACTGGGACCACATTAGCCGCCTTCCATATTTCTGGTAGGTCTCTCATTCCCAAGCGGGCTTCCATCTTAACTTCCCTTATATCCCACTCATTGAGGGCAAATATCAGATCAAGCATAGCTAGTTAATCCTCCCCTCTCATTCTTGTCGGTCCCTTGATGTGTTGGCTTAGGAAATTTCTTGTTGCAGCGTCCAGCAGCTTAGCTCTCCATGTGTCCGATCCTCCATGCGGGTCTCTGTTCTCCCAATCTATCTTCCCGTTGCTGAAGTCTCCCATAATTAGTAATCCAGAACCATTCCTACTAGCGAGAGACGCTGTTCTCTCTATTATGTTAACGGTGGCCATGTTGTTTCTATCATATTCCTGTCTGGGTCTTCTATCATTTGGTGGCGGGTTATATATGACTGCGACTATAATTTTTTGTCCTCCAGTTGCTATTGTACCTGTTATGTAGCCACTGAAACCTTCACAGACCTGAATAACCATCTCCTCAAAATCCCAGCCTTTTCTTACCAGCAGAGTTACGTGTGTGTATGTATGCCACTCAACTTGTGGTGCCTTGTTCACCACCCTGGGGCCCCTGTAGTGCCTCACCAAGGGTAGTGACCCCAGGAACAACTGAATGGTGACTAAACAACACCAGCATCCACGTCGCATCCGTTCTCCTTCTCTCCCTCCCTTCCTCCCTACCCCTAAACACATTAATGTGATTGCGTGATACTAAACCTGTGAATCGAATTCATTCTCCTAATGCACACACTTTTGTGTTTCTGCTCCCTTGACCAGTATTCAGTATCAGCCAGGACCACACCTGTTCCCATCGTCAGTATGAGGGGCCACACCTGCTTCCATCGTCAGTGTGAGGGGCCACACCTGCTTCCATCGTCAGTGTGAGGGGCCACACCTACTCCCGTCGTCAGTATGAGGGGCCACACCTGGTCCCGTCGTCAATATGACGGCCAAACCTGCTCCCGTCGTCAGTATGAGGGCCACACCTACTCCCGTCGTCAGTATGAGGGGCCACACCTGGTCCCGTCGTCAATATGACGGCCAAACCTGCTCCCGTCGTCAGTATGAGGGCCACACCTGCTTCCGTCGTCAGTATGAGGGCCACACCTCACCCTCAGAGCCACGCCCATCTGTATCAGTCCAGGTCATCTCTGTACCTTCCCCCAGCAATAAACTCCTAACTGTTATCTTTAGCTTCCACCGAAAAAGATTTCCTTAACATCTACTCTAATTTCTGTTTAAACGAATGGGTTAACGAGCTTGAATATAAAGGCTGAGTTTAAGCGCCTGTGCCCAATCGCTTGACTCATTGAGGCTCGAACCCCGATCCTGCTAGAAGCGAGGTTGACGCATTAGCACTTAATTTATGGAACAAATTGGCTTAATAGATATGGGTTGATGGGTTATTTGAAGGGTATTTTTTATAATATGAAGGAGGATTAATTGGGTATAAATAGGATCAATCTCATAGGGAATAATAGTTGTTTGTGTGGTTTCGTTTGTTCTAGTGTTCTCAGGCTGCTCCTGTGTTCTTGTGGTGTTCTTGAGTCTGCCGTGGTGTTGTAAACAATGCCTCTGTTCTTTCAGAGATTTGATGTGTTGATAAAATATGGATGCTCTTTGATGCCATGGAATCGTGTTAATGTGACTTCATTGAGCATTAGTTTCACTTTTATCATTTGATTGTGTATTAGATGCACTTTCTTCATTTTGTTGTACATTAGATGCACTTCCTTCATTGTATTGTGTATTAGATGCACGACCTTCAATATATTGTGCATTAGATGCACTTCCTTTATATTATTGTGCATTAGATGCACTTCCTTCATTTTATTGTGCATGAAATGCACTTCTTTCTTTGTATTGTGTATTAGATGCACTTCCTTCAATTTATTGTGCATTAGATGCACTTCCTTCATTTCACTGTGCATTAGATGCACTTCCTTCTATGTAGACCAGAAGAAATATCCTTGGAAGCTCTCTGTCTGCCGTCTATCTTTTCCTTCCACCCTGGGAAGATCTCACCAGTTCGCGAGTTGGGATTGAAATAGCTCGCAAATGTTTGCCTCTCCAAGTAACTCTACGCTATAGCTCTTCACTACAATTAATACATTAGAGCATGGTTCAACTGGCAGAGAGAGAGCAAAAGAAATATATATATAAAAATTTCAACAAAATGAGAAGGAAAGGGATTTTCTCGAAACAAATTTGATATTGGGTTTTGAGAGCAAATACAATAAAATGCTTGAAAGAATAGGGCTATTGTATTAAACAACTGGAAGCTGGAATTGCGGGAATTGAAAGCGAAAACTCGACCCTGCAAACACATCTAATGGCGTACAAACACACACATACATACACACTCACACACACACATACACACTCACACAGGACAGAGATGGTTTGGGCAGACTGCATATTTCTGGACTGCCAAAAAGCCTTTGATACAGTACCGCACATGAGACTGCTGTTCAAACTCGAGAGGCAGGCGGGGTGGGGGGAAAGGTCCTAACATGGATAAGGAACTACCTAACAGGAAGGAGCCAAAGAGTTACGGTAAGGGGCGAGAAGTCGGACTGGCGAACAGTAACGAGTGGAGTACCACAAGGATCGGTGCTGGGACCATTTCTATTTCTAGTATATGTTAACGACATGTTTACAGGAGTTGAGTCCTACATGTCGATGTTTGCGGATGACGCAAAGTTGATGAGAAGAATTGTGACAGATGAGGATTGCAGGATCCTCCAAGAGGACCTGAACAGGTTGCAGAGATGGTCAGAGAAATGGCTACTGCAGTTCAACACGAGCAAATATAAAGTTATGGAAATTGGACTAGGAGATAGGAGACCAAAGGGACAGTTCACAATGAAGGGGAACAGCCTACCTGTGACGACGCGAGAAAGAGACCTGGGCGTGGACGTAACACCTAACCTAACTCCTGAAGCACATATAAATAGGATAACGACAGAAGCGTACTCTACACTGGCAAAAGTTAGAACATCATTCAGAAACCTAAGTAAGAAGACAAATGGAATGCATTAGGAAGTGATGTGGTGGAGGCTGATTCCATACACAGTTTCAAGTGTAGATATGATAGAGCCCAGTAGGCTCAGGAACCTGTACACCAGTTGATTGTGAGTTAAGAGGCGGGACCAAGGAGCCAGAGCTCAACTCCCGCAAGCACAACTAGGTAAATACAACTAGGTGAATACACATACACACACACACACAAACACTCACACAAAAACACAAACACACAAAAACCCACCTCTTATCAGCTCCGTGAGCTGCAAAAGGGTTTCTTGTGTGTCACCCTAAAACAACCTAATCTCTGAGCACACCAAGATATATAATCTTCATCCAACCTGCAAGAAACTTTCTCCGTTAATGCACTCTCTGGACATCATCTTGGCTAATCTTGTTTTCTGCTCTGCGTAATGTGATCATCCTACGAGATGCTGCGAGCCCTCAGCATTCCTTCACTCGTCTTCCAGACGGAAAATGAAGCATCTTTCGAAAGGAAAACGAAACATCGTTCGGATGGAAAATGAGGCATCTTTCAGACGGAACATGAACCATTCTTAAGACGAAAAATGAGGCATCCTTTAGACCAAAAATGAAGCATCATTCTGACGGAAAATGAATCATCCTTCAGACATAAAATAAAGCATTCTTCAGCCAGATAATGGAGCACCATTTAATATATCGACCGTCAAACTGGAATATATCAAGGGAATCTGCATTTTTATTCAAGAAAAGTCATGTATGTGTTTGTTCAGTTACCAATCACTTTAGTTGCAAAGTAAAGCTTATACCTAAAAAAAAATAAAAATGTGGCTTAAAATCTGATTTCCTGAAGAGCAATCTGTGAGGCTGTGCGGACAGGAAGGTCACCAAATCCGACAGGAAGAAATTCTTGTTTCCACCATTAATCACAAGGAAGACAGAAGAGTTTTTCTAGCATGGGTTTCCAATGGTATCATACTCACTTAGATTACTACCGCTGTGGGGAGGGAACGCCGCAGAGAGTAAGTTAGCTAAGGGTAGAGGAGAAGGGAGTAAGTTAGCTAAGAGAGGAAGAATAGAGATAGTAGAGAGAAGTTAGCTAAGGGAGCTTTCTACCAGCTTTACCAGCTTTTTTTCTACTAGCTTTCTATCTACTCGTGAGAAGGTAGAAAGCATTGTGGAGTATAGATTTCGTCAATCTCTTTAGGTCTGTAAATTTAGGAAGGAGATCTTGGATCTCCTCGCTTGCAAGCATGTTGTTGTGGGTTATTTTAGATTCATCTACTCGGGACAATATTTCCATGTAGCACGGGCTATAGTGAACCCGTAAGATTGCAAGCAGTCTAACGGGCTGCAACCACTAGGTGCAATTTCCACCAGTTGATTGATAGTTGAGAGGCGGGACCAAAGGAGAAAAAGCTCAATCCCCCTGCAAGCCCAACTAGGTGAGTTCAGGACCAATTGGGGAAGAGGGGGGGGGGGGAGAGGGGGTGGAATGTCTGATGGATCTTTTACTAGCTCAGTAATGTGCGAGTTGGGGGGAAATATTCACATTTTTCGGCTTATGGGTAATGGTGAAGACTGGCAGGTTTCTCTTCCTCGTGCAGAAGAGAAAATAAAATGAGATATGAGTTGGCTGTCGATTATTGGATGAATGTGTTTGCTGAGGGATTTCAGCTACCTTATAGGATTTATCTTCATTGATTATATATGATTTCCTTTAAAGGTTCTCAATGATGATGGTCTGTTTGTGCGTAGTAACGCTCACTTTAACATTGCCAAGTACCCTGATAGAGTAAAAATAGAGCTAGTAGATAAGAAGAACAGTGATTGTAGAGCGTCCGCCTCCAAAGTCAAAAGTAAGTGTGCAAGGCACGATAATTGGGCCCAAGGGGAATGAGTCCTTGATAACAGATTTTGTCTTGCCTACATATTCACATCATTCGTCTCTCTTTTTTTTAAGGCGTTACATACACATGAAGCCAATTACAGTTATCTAGATCTGCCCAACCAAGGAGTGAGGTTTGTCCACACACACACACACACACACACACACACACACACACACACACACACACACACACACACACACACACACACACACACACACACACACACACACAAAAAAAAAAGTAGTAAACAGTTGATTGACAGTTGAGAGGCGGGCCGAAAGAGCAAAGCTCAACCCCCGTAAAAAACACACAACTAGTAAAACACACACACACATTCAGTTACTGACCCGAATCAAAGGTGCTTATCCTGACTATTTAACACACACATAATCCACAGCGACTCGCCTTTGTCAAATGGTTCACAAATAACCATTTTAGCCACTTCTGTATAAGCAACAATATTTACCTCGTCTCTTTTAACGCTGGAGGTAATATAGTCGACGAATTTGCATCCTCAGATTATACATAAACATCTTCCATTTGCGTATATAATTTTCTATTAAATGTTTAATATTATTATTTGATTTACGTTCGTAACGAGGTAAACATTGTACACATATTTATGCTCGTATAGGGACTGTTGACGGTAATAATAACAAACTATTTTCTTAAAACACTTCAGAAGATGAAAGAAAGCTGTTCCACTGTATTCTAGGCCTCCATAGAGGTTATCTTGAGGTTATCTTGAGACGATTTCGGGGCTTTAGTGTCCCCGCGGCCCGGTCTTCGACCAGGCCTCCACCCCCAGGAAGCAGCCCGTGACAGCTGACTAACACCCAGGTACCTATTTTACTGCTAGGTAACAGGGGCATAGGGTGAAAGAAACTTTGCCCATTGTTTCTTGCCGGCGCCTGGGATCGAACCCAGGACCACAGGATCACAAGTCCAGTGTGCTGTCCGCTCGGCCGACCGGCACGCACCGAACATACACCGAATATCAGTCTCGCGCAAGTATGGTCACACCAGTCAATTGGCGATGCTGCTTAAGGCTACCAAGTACAAGGAAGATTAAGGCATAAATTTAAATGAACAAAATGGAGGCTTCTTAAAAAAAATTGTTTAGTGAAGATCATTTGATATTATACATCAGTCAAAATGTTAATGATATATTCTACATTTTATACATTTTTATTTTTATTAAACAAAATTAACTTGTATTAAACACACTTTTCAAGATAAAATGGGATCAAGAGTTTAAACATTATAAACTTGGCAATTGCTAGAATCATTCATTTACAAAGAATTAACCAACTGTTCATTTTAAAAGTTAAAAAAAAAAAAAAGGCCTAGAGGAGAGAAAGGCCTAGAAAAAAAAGAGGCCTAGAAATTTGGTAGATATTGACTCTGAACGTTGGGGGATCAATCACTGACGTAAAGCGTTCTCAGAAAATCTAATTACGCTTTGGCTGATCTATAACACCAATTGAGGGTTCGGGTGCCATGGCAACAGTATTCAGAAGCACTTTGATTCTCTTGTCCCAGGAGGATTGAATACGGTGAGGTGGGACCTGAGTAGCTCTCTCTCTCACCATCTAGTGTGATATTGCAATGGTGTTACTGATAACATTATCATCATCATCATCATCATACAGGGGAGACGATAGTGTTGGTGGCACTATCATTCTCACAATGCTGAGAGATGTTGTTTGAGTCATTCTGATTTTCTCCTCAGATAGGAGTAATGAGGAAGTTATATTATTAATTTAACAATAATATATATTTCTCATTCCATGTCCTTCCAATTACACGCTATTAATGCAAAATGTATCTATACATTCTTAAAATCTAACATAATCCTTCGCTGTATTCTCGGATGTTATACAGATTTGCCATTAATAAAGGTCAAGTGTTGCCATACACGTCATAACAGAGCATAGCAACGGTAAAATAAAATTGTATTCACCTTCATAATCGATATCTTGCATATATATATATATATATATATATATATATATATATATATATATATATATATATATATATATATATATATATATATATATATGTCGTACCTAGTAGCCAGAACGCACTTCTCAGCCTACTATGCAAGACCCGATTTGCCTAATAAGCCAAGTTTTCCTGAATTAATATATTTCCTCTAATTTTTTTCTTATGAAATGATAAAGCTACCCATTTCATTATGTATGAGGTCAATTTTTTTTTATTGGAGTTAAAATTAACGTAGATATATGACCGAACCTAACCAACCCTACCTAACCTAACCTAACCTATCTTTATAGGTTAGGTTAGGTAGGTTAGGTAGTCGAAAAACAATTAATTCATGAAAACTTGGCTTATTAGGCAAATTTGTCCTTGCATAGTAGGCTGAGAAGTGCGTTCTGGCTACTAGGTACGACATATATATATATATATATATATATATATATATATATATATATATATATATATATATATATATATATATATATATATGTATATATATATGTATATATATATATATATATATATATATATATATATATATATATATATATATATATATATATATCGGTTGAAAAAGATTAAATATTAGAATCACTTGGTTAATGCGACGATTTATTAACTGAAGGATACGTAATTTATATGGAGCTTTAACCACGAGGTCACTGACTACGCAGAGAGAACATGTTTATTTAATGTTCAGGGTAGGTCTAGCCTGATTTGGCCTGGAGGCCTAGTCTGGTCTGGTCGAGGACAGGGCCGCGGGGACGTTGAGCCCTGAAATCATCGCAAGGTTACCGCAAGGTAGGTTTGCGCTCTCGGCTGAGAGCCGTAAGTAGACAGTAACTGAGACAGTCTGAGACGGTAGATAAGTCTGGAGAGAATTGGGAAAAGTCAGCATAAGCTAAATCCCAAAAGGAATTGGGTCAGGTCCAACACAAGCCCAAACCGGAGGGTATTTGGTCAGTCCCAAGTGAAGCTGACAAATTGGGTGTCTGGACCCTTAACTAATTGCCAAGATGGATAAATGTCTGGAATGTTCGGCGAATGACCAGTTGGCCGGCTGCCCGTCTTATAGACTCGTGGCACAGTAACTGATTTGCTCTCCTGCTCATTGGCTTAATTACTATTATGGCTGGCTTACAACGTGAGTGGTTAACAATGTCTGACAGTGTGGGTTAACAATGAGTTGTGTGCTTGCCAGCTGGCTGTCTGGCAGACAGCCAATTAACCAGAGGCAGATTGATAATATTACTAATATACTTCATTAGCAAGGTTCAGATGGGAAAGGCACTAGTATAATTGATACCTATTGTGGTGGACAGAGAACAATATATAGCCAGACATCCCAGCTTACAGCACTTCTCCTCTAATATATGTTGGCCTTGCTTATAACCATAGTAAAGTCTGTCTCAGTATTTATGTTTGGTCATCATTCTCGTTCTGACACGTTAATGTTTACAATGATGTTAGTCGTCCAAAGTAATGTTTGGGATCATGTTAACCTTATATATTAATGTTTGGGATCATTTTAATCCTGCATGTCAATGCATAAAATCACTTCAATCCTTCAAGTTAGTGTTTGGAATCATTTCAGTCCTACATGTTAATGTTTGAAATTATCTCAATCTTTCATGTTAATGTTTAGACTAATTTAAATTCTACATGGTACTGAGTGGAGTCATTTTAATTCTACGTGTTAATATATAAATAATATAAATATTATATTCCTCAATTAGTTTGATCAGGGATTTTAATTGCGCATGATAGATTGTTTCAGTATTGTCCAGTCAGTGGGGAGGCTGATACACTGAACTTGGTAAAAAATATTTTTTTAGCATTATATTGCTTATCATGCTAACTTTTTTTTGTTATTCAAACGTAACAAAAATATTTGTGGCTACTTATCGGACATCTGTTGGTTATTTTTTTTAACCTAGTTTCTCGATATCTTTAAATGAAAGTTATTTTTTACTTTTGGTTTTTATGGTAAAACTATTTTCCAGCTTTTATTTAGCTATTTTTGAGATATGATTTTAATTGTGTTATAAATCTTTATTACTGGAGTTCATCTTATAATTAAAATAAATCATTAGAAGCAATTAATTATTATTGAGTCTCCACGTTGCTCCTTTTATCGACAGGGACATTAGTCGTAGTTTTGACAATCAACAATCATTTTGATTGCGAAATATTTAGAGTTTGCTGGAAGTGGTAGTTTTCCGGCGGTGCCCGGGGTCTCTGTCTGGCTCTTTCATTTTTCTGTCTGTCTGTCTGTCTCTATTCTTCTCTCCCTCCCTCCGTCCCTCTTGTTCTAGACTCTCCTGTTCTTTCTCTCTATATATCCCTACTGTTCTCTCCCTATAGTTCTCTCTCCTGTTCTTTCTTTCTATACAGTTCTCTATTCTTCCCTCCCATTCTCCCTCCCGTTCACACTTTCTGTCCTTCCCCCCCCCCCTCCCGTTCAATCTCCCTTCCATTTTTCTCCTTCAATTTATCTGTCCCTCTCGTTCTGCCCCTTCAATTCTCTATGTGTTCTCTCTCTCCCTTCTTCCCTTCCGTTCGTACTCCCACCCGTTCTCTTTACCCATTCTCTCTACCTCCTTCCGTCTCGTTCTCTCTCCTGTTCTCTCCTTCCTCTTATTCTCTCTCTCTCTCCCAATTATGATATGCAATACACGTGCCCAACAAAGGCACAAAGTAACCAAAACATTACATTTACCATTGGCACTCTTGCTACAGCGCCGCGACCACGTCATGAGTAATGATCAGCTGGAAGATCTGAAAAAAACGGGATTAGAACCCCTATATCACCATTTCATACTTTATTGGAGTCGATTGTTGTCGCAATAGGAGCCCATTCTACTTCAAGAGGGCAATGGGAGTCGATTCTAAACCCCCCTCCTATGACACTCTCCATAGCATGACCATTTGCTATGGAAAGTTGCATGGGCCTAACCAGAAGCGTTTACTCTCCAGCCTGTGACTGATAGACATAATCTTTAAACGTTCAATTGAACGTTTTTATTCGTAATTACTGTAGATAAATGCTTAGAAATTTATAATCCTAGTCCCCCTTTCAGAATTCTACATTTTTTCACAATTTTGCGCAGAAATGATGATTGAACCTTTATAAACAATTCCGTCCATGAATTGTTTATGAAAATATGAAAATATAAATTATGAAAAAAATGAATTGTTTATGAATATGACCGCTTATAAGCTTAAAATGCATTACAAATGATGTAAGAGTTTTACATTTAATGCGAGTAATGTTAGTATGGAAAACAATTTATTTCTTATGTGAGGTAAGGTTTAAGTATTGGTAATTTCAAGTATTGTTAATTACTCGGTGAGTTTGTGAACTGACGTAGTTACCCATCGAGGGCAGCCCGTCCTCTCCACTAATGGGTCCCCTTTTTTTATATTAGCCTAGGTAACTTTACAAATGCACCCTGTAACCAAACATTGTAAGCCTCACAGATATTCACGTTTTCCATGCATTGAACTCAATAGATTAGGTGGGTTGCTTGGGTTTGTTCGTCTTTGGTTAGGCTAAGTTGGATTTTATTGTTGTGGTAAATCAATAAAACTATTGAGGGGGTTGAATTCCAGCTCTTGGTTCGGTCTTTTAACCATCGATTGTCTTGAGTGAAGATATTCGATCCTTTTGTGTTTTTGCCAGACATTTATTGCCTTGGGTTCGAGCGAGTAGTTAAATAATATAACGAAGGGGTGAAAAGTGCCCAATTGTTCCTCGCGTTCAGTCTCCTCAACGTTCGCCTCTATGTGGCTGGACACAAGGATTTGTTCAGCCTGCTAGGCCTCTCTCTCTCCGAATCCCCGGAGGAAAGGTTTTCGTCCTGGGTATGGGAGCTTGGGGACGCCAGAAATTGGGACGGGTTTGGGAATGGGGAAATTAGTTGGAAGACAGGTATTAAATCTGAAACTTATTTAGAATTTAGAAGGGCAGAGTGAGGCGTTTTGGTGGGGGTTTAGATCAAAAGACAGTGGGGGGGGGAGAGGACTGTTGGGAAGGGGGGGGGGGATTGTGGGGAGGGGAGGACAGTGGGGAGGGGGAGAGTACTGAGGGGAGGGGAGGACTGTGGGGAGGGGAGGGGAGGACTGTGGGGAGGGGAGGATTTAGGTTGGAGCATGAAGGAGATTTGGACAGATACGTTGGGGAGAAAGATAGGTTTAAAGGGATTTGATCGATGGAAGAGAAGAACCCCCGTGAGATTAGGTTGGGGTAACCAAAAACTAAGTTCTCTCATATAACTTTATATATATATACTAGCTTTACCCGGCCACAGCAGCCTTCCCCCTGTCTCCCACTTCTCCGCACCAATCCCTCCCCCCTCCCCAGTTCCCTCGTCCTCCCTACCATCCCCTACTCCACTGTCCCCTCGTTCTCCTAACCATTCCCCACTCCACCATCCCCTCGTCCTCCCCACTCCCTCATCTGATGCATTCCCAAATGATCTGATGTTCCATCAGAAAATTGGGAACATCAAATGATCAAAAATAAAAAATAAAAAAATTTAAAATAAACAATACTCATAAAATGAACGGTATGGTAAACAACACAGCTCAATTCCAATGCAATGTCACACAAAGTAATTAAATCAGAATGAAAATAAATCGAAGTCTTTGAAAATTAAATTTGTCAATGTAATCGGAAACATTGAAATAGAATCTTAACATATTTAGTATAGCGTGTGTAGCTCTTACGTGCAACAGATGGCACTGCTTTTAAAAAAAAAAAGAATGTTTTTACCTGTCACATGTGTGGCACCTATACTTATACTTACGAAATGAACGGTATGGTAAACAACACAGCTCTATTCCAACGCAATGTCACACAAAATAATTAAATCAAAATGAAAATAAAACGAAATCTATGAAAATTCAATTTATCAATGCAAACGGAAACATTGAAATGGAATCGTAACATATTAGTAAAGTGTTTGTTGCTATTTCCTGCAACAGATGGAGCTGTTTTTTCAAAAAAGCATGGTTTTTCCTGTCACATGTGAGGCATGTGACAGGATATATATATATATATATATATATATATATATATATATATATATATATATATATATATATATATATATATATATATATATATATATATGTATATATATATATATAAATATATATATATATATATATATATTTATATATATATTTATATATATATATATACATATATATATATATATATATATATATATATATATATATATATATATATATATATATATAT
>NC_091154.1:37946144-38091144 GCF_040958095.1 Procambarus clarkii | reverse complement strand
ACCTGATTCCGGAGATTAATTAGAGCAGGTAATAACAATCTTTAGCTAGATATTGTTCTGGGATAATATCTGAGCTAATATACGACTGTGTGTACCTAGCAGAGTTTGCTCCTGGGCCTAGCCTCAGCTCCTGGGCCTAGCCTCAGCTCCTGGGCCTCGCCTTTATATGTTTATCTTTGATAATGTCTGTACTTCTTCTGTTTAGGTCACCTACAAATAGAGAGGAAACTGTTATTAATTATAATATCATAAAATGATAAATATCAGCTGAATAGTACATGGAGCAGGCTCTTGATATCGTAGGTATTAGCATGAATATAACTTGTATTTCCAGCATTAGCTCCACTACTCATAGTGCTGCAAGTAAGTGCTGTAATATCATCCCTAACTATCATCAATATAATATCAGCATCATGCTAAAACCACCACTAACTGCTAACAGCATTTCTAACTGCGTATATCCCCAATAACTGCTAATGTAATCCCTAACTATTAATATAAATCCTATCTGCTAATATGCTAATATGATCTCTAACTGTCTAGCTCTAACTGTCTAACTAATCTCTGTATTATTATCACTACGTCTGTTTTATCCTGCTTTTATTAGTGTTTTCATATCTGTTTTTCTGCAACTAGAGATAATTTATGCACGTGCATTTAATCTAAAAATTATTTACATTTACTTGTTTAAAGAAATTGTTTACAACATTTGAACAAAAATGCAAGTTGTCTGTCCATAAATATAACCAAAACTGTAAATTACACTAATATGACAAGCCTGAAATGCTGGGCGTAATTATGGGCTTTGTTCAAAACACATTTACTATATTACTCACGAGCTGTGTAACATTACCAATGTTTCCCATTTACTGTAGTTATGCGCGAATGTGTTTATATATATATATATATATATATATATATATATATATATATATATATATATATATATATATATATATATATATATATATATATATATATATATAATGTGTGTGTGCGTGTGTTCTCACACACTACTCTGAAGTGTCAAAGTAGTTAACAGGTGGAATGCATTAATCAGTGATGTAGTGGAGACTGACTCCATACACAGTTTCAAATGTAGATACGATAGAGCTCAGGAATCTATACACCAGTTGATTGAGAGTTGAGAGGCGGGACCAAAGAGCCAAAGCTTAACCCCCGCAAGCTCAAATAGGTGAGTACAAATAGGTGAGTACACACGACCACAACAACGATAATCACATACTACATCACACTCCAGGAAGATGGCGGGTGTTTACCACCTTTCTCAAGCCTGGATATATATTATTTTTATTAATATATTATTATTAATATATAATAATATATTATATTATTTTATATTATCAAGCACGCGGACACAGGAGCCACCACACAACTAGTGACACATCGCAGCCCAGCCTCCAGACATGAGAGAATATATATTCATGTATTCTCAGTTACAGCATTGGAGATCGGCTATATCCGGCGATATATTGTGGCTTTGATGCAATAATTTGCTCGGTGACACCCCCAGAATATATTAATTTATTCCTATATACAGTACTGAAGACCGAGTGTTCCCCCTGCTATATACGGCGGTATACATACACCCATTTTTAGAAATGTTGCCTAATTATTTTATAAAATCGGTATATCTCCAAATCATCCAAAAATGGCAATTAAACAGGAAATGACGTTTCAATCACGCTGAAACCTTCAATAACAGAACGAATTGCATTAAAAAAAAAACAGGCAGGATGATTTCCGTTGTTTGTTTTAAGCACATAAAATAAAAAAACAAGATTCAATTTCACGGTTCATATGATAGGAAACAGAGTGAGAAGAATGCAATTATTCCTACGGCGCCTGACGTGTGAACTACAGTGAAGGGGGAGGGAGAGGGAGGGACTACGGTGAAGGGGAGGGAGAGTGGGGAGAGGAGGATGTCAAAGTACCCTCACACTATGTTGACAGAAGTCGTTCCGCCTCTCCGGATATCAAGGGGAGCCACTTGGGCTCTTTGGGTCTCGAAACAGGGGCCGACAGGTGTTTGCCAGTCGCGCTGTGTGGCGCGCGAGGTTGTTTATTTGTAAATAAAAGGTAGGGTGGATGGCCAATTTATTGGGCGATAAAAATCTCTGGTTGTTCCAATAGCTGCGATGGCCGTGATGTCCCTCGGCAACAGCAGTCGCGCTGTTGCTGGTGCAGCAAAGGTGTAGCTCCAGCAGCACCGCGAAAAGCGTTGTTCCCACAGCTAACGCGGCATTAATAGCAACGGTATTGTGTCTGTATGCCAACAGTGAGGTTCCTACAATAACACCAACAGTGAGGTTCCAACAGTAACACCAACAGTGAGGTCCCCAACAGTAACACCAAGAGTGAGGTCTCCAACAGTAACACTAACAATGAGGTCACCAACAGTGAGGTCTCCAACAGTAACACCAACAGTGAGGTCCCAACAGTAACACCAACAGTGAGGTCCCAACAGTAACACCAACAGTGAGATTCCCAACAGTAACACCAACAGTGAGGTCCCAACAGTAACACAAAAGTGATGTCCCAACAGCAACTCCAACAATAATGTCCCAACAGTGATGTTCCAACAGCAACTCCAACAATAATGTCCCAACAGTGATGTCCCAACAGCAACTCCAACAATAATGTCCCAACAGTGATGTCCCAACAGCAACTCCAACAATGATGTCCCAACAGTGATGTTCCAACAGCAACTCCGACAATAATGTCCCAACAGTGATGTTCCAACAGCAACTCCAACAATGATGTCCCAACAGTGATGTTCCAACAGCAACTCCAACAATGATGTCCCAACAGTGATGTCCCAACAGCAACTCCAACAATGATGTCCCAACAGTGATGTCCCAACAGCAACTCCAACAATGATGTCCCAACAGTGATGTCCCAACAACAACACGAACAATAATTCAAGGCCACCAATTTCAGCAAAAATATATCAACAATCCAGATAATCCTCTTTACTGAAGGTATTTTTAGAACTAACTCACGCCACAACAATAATGCAGGTCAAACGGAAAGAGAATTACACAGTGTCAGCTCGTGTAAAATAAATTCAGTGATTCTATGCCAGCATAATCCAGTACACTACTCTGCGTCACGTCATCATCAACAAGCGTTCAGGAATACATGCATGTTGATGACGAACAGTGAAGAGAAAATAGGGTAATATTATTCTGCTGTTAGATAAATTACACTGTCGAGAGAAGGAGAGAGAGAAAGAGAGAGAGAGAGAGAGAGAGAGAGAGAGAGAGAGAGAGAGAGAGAGAGAGAGAGAGAGAGAGAGAGAGAGAGAAGGGATGGTAACTATCAAGGGGAAAAGCGCCAAGCTGTTACGACTATATAGCACTGGGAAGGGGTTAGGATAAGGATTTGGGATGGGAAGGGGAGAAGGAATGGTGCCCAACCACTTAGATGGTCGGGGATTGAACGCCGACCTGCATGAAGTGGGACCGTCGCTCTACCGTCCAGCCCAAGTGGTTGAGAGGGAGAGAGAGAGAGAGAGAGAGAGAGAGAGAGAGAGAGAGAGAGAGAGAGAGAGAGAGAGAGAGAGAGAGAGAGAGAGAGAGAGAGAGAGAGAGAGAGAGAGAAAGTGAGAGAGAGAGAGATATGCCTCTTAGTTCTGGGATTAGCATAGTGGCATACCTGTGAACTTTTTTTTCCAGCTTCGTCTTGTGCTTGACAAGGTACGGGCTCCATGCTGGGGCCGCATTCCCCAGGATTGGTTTTACATATGTGGTATACAAGGTTCTGAAGGATTCCTTACAGAGGTTTCTGAACGCAGTTCTGATGTTAGCCAGTCTCGCATACGCCGTCTATGTTAGTTTTTTGATGTGGGCTTCAGGAGACAAGTTTGGTGAGATATCAACTCCTAGATCTTTCTCTGTGTCCGTTTCGTGAAGGACTTCTGAGAGAGAGAGAGAGAGAGAGAGAGAGAGAGAGAGAGAGAGAGAGAGAGAGAGAGAGAGAGAGAGAGAGAGAGAGAGAGAGAGAGAGACGGTGACAGACAGACAGACAGACAGATAGACAAAGGGACAGAAATATCCTATATGATTATAGTTAGCATATTTAAATGTATTACATCTTTGCACAAAATTAATTAAATCCAAGTTCCTGGTTCCCTCGTCTCTCTGATGCTGACTTTAGCTGTCTTTGAAGAGCGAGAGGAGTGTGTTGCTGCCTCTGTGGGCCCACCCAGAGGCCCACCAAGGAGCCCACCCAGGAGCCCACCCAGGGGCCCACCCAGGAGCCCACCCAGAGGCCCACCCGGGGACCCACGCAGGGGACCCATCCACTCATAAAACTGTCTTCACTTTTGTGACATATGAATGGAAATGGGGGTTATAACAACCCCCTGAACCCATGAATACTGCAACCCATTCCAGCTAGGTTAAACCACTTAATACTCGACGCATGTCAGCTTATGATAGCACGATCTGTTTGTGATAGCACGATCTGTTTATGATAGCACGATCTGTTTATGATAGCACGATCTGTTTATGATAGCACGATCTGTTTATGATAGCACGATCTTTTTATGATAGCACGATCTGTTTGTGATAGCACGATCTGTTTATGATAGCACGATCTGTTTATGATAGCACGATCTTTTTATGATAGCACGATCTGTTTATGAGAGCACGATCTGTTTATGATAACACGATAGCACGACGAACTGAAAATACTCTCAGTAGCATCACCGGAAATAGTATCCTAAGTTACTTTTAGAAATGGAATAGAAAGATACACGTTTGGAAACAATTTGGTGGAAGCTGGAACGGCCTTGTATAGGCCAGTATTGACCTGCTGTAGCGTTTCTAGGTGACCCGCCTAACTTATCAACACCGATGAGCATTGCTATGAGTCATTAACATTATGGTGCATTTAACTTCACAAATGCGCCGGAATTTGGATGTTGCGTCAGCTTGTAACTTTGACCCTAAAATGGTCAAAGGTTTGCTACTCTAATGGAAACTACTCACACTGGCTGGACCTTAGTAGGTGGCCCTTGGAATACTTATTCCTTGAAACTTCTGGCACTTGTACTCGAGAACAGCCTCTTGGAAGCCCCTCGCTGTGGCACTGGGCCTTTAAATCCGATTCTCAGCCATCTCTGATGGTCAGTTTCCTAAGAATTAGCTTCTAGAACATAAGAATCAAGGAAAACGAGGCCGCTCTTACTTACATTTGGAATTAGACAACTGTTGTGTGGTTTTATCCTGGGAAAGGTCCGTAGTTCGACCAGGGTAGGGTGTACTCATTGAGTTGTGCTTGCGGGGGTTGAGCTTTGGCTCTTTGGGCCCCGCCTCTCAACCTGTGTGGGGGGGGGGGGGCAGCGATGTATGTTTGAGTACAGGTTTCGTCTCCCTAACAGCAGGAATTATATGCACTCTGCTTTAAAGACTGGTTTTTAAAGACTAGCTCATCCAACCAGTCCCTTTGGTTCTGAAGTGTTAGGTCTTCTTGGAGACTGACTTGGAAATATATTCATATACCTTGCAAATATATCTTCATATATCTTGGAAATATATCTTCTTATATCTTGGAAATATATCTTCTTATATCTTGGAAACATATCTTCATATATCTTGGAAATATATCTTCATATATCTTGGAAATATATCTTCTTATATCTTGGAAATATATGTTCATATATCTTGGAAATATATCTTCATATATCTTAGAAATAGATATATGAAAATAGCCCAGTTTTCGCACGGCCTTTGATACAGGGTTTTCCACACTATACCTCAGCTCTGGAGACTTTTCTACCTCATTAACGAGAGGGGAAAAAAGAAGTTTATCTCAATTTCCAAAACTTAGAGGACCAAAAGAGGGAAACTTCCCGAGATCTCATCACAGGACCAGTTAAAACTTCACCCCGCCTGCTGCTCGTCACAGCCTTCCCTCTGCTTCCTAAGGAGCGAGAATATTATCTCTGCTCTTCTAATTAGCGTTTAAAATAAAGAACTACCAAGCTTTGCGATGGGATATTTCAACCCGTTCTCGCACTTTCGTATAGTCAATATTGACTTATTAAATACGTGCATATGTGACATACTAAACATACTAGTTTACCTTGAAAAGGTTCATAGAAAACACCGACCTTACCTAACCTTCTTAGCATGTTAAGATAAGCATCTTATTGCTTCGTTTTTACAATTATTACTTAACCTATTATAGGAATAGGTTAAGTAATAATTGACCTATTATATTAACCTATTATAGGAATAGGTTAAGTAATAATTGTAATTACGAAGCAATAAGATGCTTATCTTAACATGCTAAGAAGGTTAGGTAAGGTCGGTGTTTTCTATGAAGCTTTTCAAGGTAAACTAGTATGTTTAGTATGTCACATATGCACGTATTTAATAAGTCAATATTAACTGTAAGAAAGTGCGAGAACGGGTTGCTTGCAACCTGCTCTTGCACAAGACAGCACGTATATGACTTATTGCTTATAGTCAATATTTCGCTTATAAATAAGTACATATGTGACATATTCCAAGGCATATTTTTTTCAGGGCACCAACTTTTTCTCTCAGTTTTATTAAACAATAGAGCTTTTATACAAAATTTGACAATATCCTGAGTTACTTTACAATTTATTTAAATATTTTAGTTTTGTTTTATTATTTTTATAAAACTGTAATATCAATATAGGTATAGGTTCAGTACTAATTGAAATATCTTAACATACTAAGATGGTTAGGTTAGGTTATGGTTTTCTATTCAGCTTTTCAAGGTAAACTCAAATATTCTCAATAAATTAGTATGTCACATATGCACTTATTCATAAGCAAGATATTGACTATAAGCAAGTGCGAGAACGGGTTAGTATTTTCAGACGTGTCTGAAAATACTCCTTAACTGGGTATGAAAAAAACAATAATTAAGAATGTGAGGTCGTTCCCCCCCACTCACACATTGCTGCAGGTATGCTATCCTAAAGGGTGGTTCTAACTGAGTTAATTATCGATCACGTCGCATAGTAATCCAGTCGGCAATCACTTTAATGAGTCTGAAATCGCTTCAGTATATTAATTATAATTATATTTAAATCAGCTCATCCTGGGGATCACAAGGTCTAGTTGCTTCCACCTTGAGGGCAGGAGGTCATTCCCCGTACCTCATTTTCACGGAAAAATAAATTTAATCTTGACATGACATTATTGAAACTAACGTTCATGCGGTTATTGTCATTGGGGAAGTGTGTGTGTACTCACCTAATTGTACTCACCTAATTATGCTTGCGGGGGTTGAGCTTTGGCTCTTTGGTCCCGCATCTCAACTGTCAATCAACTGGTGTACAGATTCCTGAGACTACTGGGCTCTATCATATCTACATTTGAAACTGTGTATGGAGTCAGCCTCCACCACATCACTTCCTAGTGCATTCCATTTATTAACTACTCTGACACTGACACACTGTGTGTGTGTGTGTGTGTGTGTGTGTATATATATATATATATATATATATATATATATATATATATATATATATATATATACATATATATATATAATATATATATATATATATATATATATATATATATATATATATATATATATATATATATATATATATATATATATATATATATAGTTACTTTATATTCACTATATACTTTATATAGATATAGGTACTTAATACAGATGACGATCAGTAGACCAAAGTAAAGCTTCAGATCCGGGATCGTAGGGGTGACAAGTCCACTACGGGATCACCATAGCCGGGGCTACTTGCAATTTTTTTGTCCAGAGTAGCTGAAGCTTAAACAAAACAACAACGTTGGGTGAGGAAGTACGGAGGAGGGGGGGTACAGGGGAAGGGAGGGAGGTATAGATAAGAACAAAGCAACAAAGCAAGACAAAACGTCAAATCCTGGTGCGTTGAGGCTAATTATACAGGATCAGGTCCTGTGAGTGCATGGTACAATGCTGGAATTAATGACGCTAATGAACAAATCCACAAGGGCCGTGACGAGGATTCGACCCTGCGTCCGGGAGCATCCCAGACACTGCCTCTGTGTGTGTGATAATGACGCTAAGCTTACTGAAGCTGTCGTTAAGTTATAGAAAGCAAAATTAAGCTTATAATTAGATTATGACAAACATCAGGCTCATATATTCATCACTTTCCTCCCGGTTTTGATTAATGCTTTTGAGAGTCGTGGTGTAATAGAAAGCTGTAGTGGTTGGCGGATCTCAAATTCCCGCTTGCTAAAGTAACTTTAGCTGGTGACTGTTTTTTGCTATGTTGGCTGAATGACATGGAAACTCATCTCTAACTCGAATCCAATCCTGGTGGTATGGGAACTCCACACTCCCCCCGCACCCCCACAGAAAAAAAATTAGCTAGCTCATTTCACTTTACAAACGCCCCGAATGAACGAAATGCCTTTGAGCCTTTGGCTGGCACCCGAACGCACTCGAGAGACGACGAGTTGCGTTCAGTGAGGCTACTGGATCCTGTCGACGCACTATGCACTCTCCTCCACCATGATAACCAAACCTGTTTTCTGTTTGGTTATCATGTTGAAGGAATATGATATGTATGTCTATCACACCATTCTGTCTGATCTCTAACCCTGTCTATGGAGGACAGAAGAAAATATTTATATGCTGGTTAGCATTGTAAATGTGTGGCCACGTTTGTGGTAGAAAATAATAATAATAAAAAACACCATTCTGTTTCCTCTCTAGCTTTGTAACTCTTCCTTCCCCCTAATAGAAAAACATCGTCAAATGTATAATTCTATATTTTTGTTTGTAAGTTCATTTCAATTTTGTGACACTTGAAAGATATTCAGAGGGAATGTTTCTTTCCCTGAGGATGGGAGAGGTCCTTCACCCACGGTGTGTATTTTAGTATCACCAAATTTTACATGTCTTGATCTATGGCGAAAGCCTTTTATCATGCTAAAATTATTCCCGATGCATAATTCATGAAATGAAATGTTAAGGCATTTCTCTCCCTCTCTCCCCCGCCTTTGTTGCTCACTGGTCGCTTGAGAGCTCCCATGCCTCTGGTACACAATATACACTCTTTGTATCACACACAAAGCGCTGGTGGCGCTGGTGGCTGAGTGGATAGCACGCTGGACATGTAATCCCGTGGACCGGAGGGTTAGATTCCCGGCGCCGGCGAGAAACAAAATTGGCACAGTTTCTTTCACCTTGATGCCCCTGTTACCCAGGAGTCAATAGGTACCTGGGTGATACACAGCTGTTATGGGCTGCTTCCTCTGTGTGTGTGTGTGTGTAGTGTGTGTGTGTGTGTGTGTGTGTGTGTGTGTGTGTGTGTACTCACCTAATTGTACTCACCTAATTGTGCTTGCGGGGGTTGAGCTCTGGCTCTTTGGTCCCGCCTCTCAACCGTCAATCAACTGGTGTACAGATTCCTGAGCCTATTGGGCTCTATCATATCTACATTTGAAACTGTGAATGGAGTCAGCCTCCACCACATCACTTCCTAATGCATTCCATTTGCTAACTACTCTGACACTGAAAAAGTTCTTTCTAACGTCTCTGTGGCTCATTTGGGTACTCAGCTTCCACCTGTGTCCCCTTGTTCGCGTCCCACCAGTGTTGAAAAGTTCGTCCTTGTTTACCCGGTCGATTCCCCTGAGGATTTTGTAGGTTGTGATCATGTCCCCCCTTACTCTTCTGTCTTCCAGTGTCGTGAGGTGCATTTCCCGCAGCCTTTCCTCATAACTCATGCCTCTTAGTTCTGGGACTAGTCTAGTAGCATACCTTTGGACTTTTTCCAGCTTCGTCTTGTGCTTGACAAGGTACGGGCTCCATGCTGGGGCCGCATACTCCAGGATTGGTCTTACATATGTGGTGTACAAGATTCTGAATGATTCCTTACACAGGTTCCTGAACGCCGTTCTGATGTTAGCCAGCCTCGCATATGCCGCAGACGTTATTCTCTTTATGTGGGCTTCAGGAGACAGGTTTGGTGTGATATCAACTCCTAGATCTTTCTCTCTGTCTGTTTCATTAAGTACTTCATCTCCTATTCTGTATCCTGTGCCTGGCCTCCTGTTTCCACTGCCTAGTTTCATTACTTTGCATTTACTCGGGTTGAACTTCAACAGCCATTTGTTGGACCATTCACTCAGTCTATCCAGGTCATCTTGTAGCCTCCTACTATCATCCTCTGTTTCAATCCTCCTCATAATTTTTGCATCGTCGGCAAACATTGAGAGGAACGAATCTATACCCTCTGGGAGATCATTTACATATACCAGAAACAGTATAGGTCCAAGGACTGACCCCTGCGGGACTCCACTTGTGACGTCTCGCCAATCTGAGACCTCACCCCTCACACAGACTCGTTGTCTCCTGTTGCTTAGGTATTCCTCTATCCACCGGAGTACCTTCCCTCTCACTCCAGCCTGCATCTCCAACTTTCGCACTAGCCTCTTGTGTGGCACTGTATCAAAGGCTTTCTGACAATCCAAAAATATGCAGTCTGCCCACCCTTCTCTTTCTTGCCTTATTTTTGTTGCCTGGTCGTAGAATTCAAGTAACCCTGTGAGGCAGGACCTGCCATCCCTGAACCCATGTGTGTGTGTGTGTGTGTGTGTGTGTGTGTGTGTGTGTGTGTGTGTGTGTGTGTCCGACTTTAGCCCCTTACCAGCATAAATAACACTAGGTTACCACAACAGCCCATCCTATATGCCTCCATATGAGTCCATATGCCTTCCTTTTTCACCTCACACAAATACAGCCCTCAATCCCTCCTTTACGAACACAGCCCTCAATCCTCCCTCACGAACACAGCCCTCAATCCCTCCCTCACGAACACAGCCCTCAATCCCTCCCTCACGAACACAGCCCTCAATCTCTCCCTCACGAACACAGCCCTCAATCCCTCCCTCACGAACACAGCCCTCAATCCCTCCCTCACGAACACAGCCCTCAATCCCTCCCTTACGAGCACAGCCCTCAATCCTCCCTCACGAACACAGCCCTCAATTCCACCCTCACGAACACAGCCCTCAATCCCTCCCTCACGAACACAGCCCCCAATCCCACCCTCACGAACACAGCCCTCAATCTCTCCCTCACGAACACAGCCCTCAATCTCTCCCTCACGAACACAGCCCTCAGGCACTTATGTGCAGTAAAGGGTAATGTGAGTGAACAGAGACAAAACCACAAATCAGAGGAACTCCAGGAGAGAGCACAAGAACCACAACATTATTGTAGTAACAAAGACAAAGTCTTCACCCAGGCAAAAGACATCGAGTGCATAAATTAGGCGTCAGTGACAACGACTGAGTACTCCATCAGACCAACAAACCACTTCGTGGAACAGGAAAAAGTAAACAGTGCATCCAAGAGAGAGAGAAAGTGGCTGTAGACTGCGAGAATAGAAAGCATCAAAGAGACTTTCCTTGAGTCAGTACAGTGGTAGAATTGACTTAGAGGCAGAAAGGCCGGAAACGAGATGATGGAATATGCTGTTCGGAATTAATAGAAGCTACAGAGGAAAGCAAACAGTTCTGGAAAGAGGAAAGCCCAGACGAGACAGATTAATGAAGAGTTTAACAAAGTCAAACAATATACAGGACAGAGAAGGAATGACAAAAATGTAGGCAGCAGAGTGCTGAGGTAAACTGGAAGGCACTATAAGGAGTATTAGAAATAAATATGCTAAGGTCAGGAGAGAAAAGAAAAAAAAAAGAAAGTTAATTAATAGCATAGCATTAAAACTGAAGAAGAACCAAGGCTATACAAGCTATAAACACACACTTACAGCTGTATGAGAGACGACGACCTACCGATCATGCTAAGAAGAGCACGCTATACATTGATCATGCTATGAAGAACAACACGCTATACATTTAAAGAAAACGGACAGGATATCTCGTTGAAGTTTTACTTAGAAAGGTCCTTGAAACCGCCAAGACCGAGCAAGTGAGAAGCCTCTGACACGGGAGGTAAACTAGTGAATCAAACTGATTGAAATAGACGTAAATCAAGGCTCTTAAGACATACCAGTTGTGAAGGCTACTGAAATAGACAGCAGGGAAGCCTTATGTAACCCCCATTAACGAGAAAGTAAAAAACGCCTCATTAGTGAATGTCGATCTTGGTGATACCTGGAAAACTGCAAACGTTGCACCATCATGCAAGGAATGAGACATACAGAAGACCCTAAATTACAAACTAATGTCATTACCGTACATCTGCGGCAAGGTCCTGGGACATACCATTATGAACTTGGTCGGGGAACGTCTAGAGTGAATGAACTTTATAACTATATATATGGTTGTTAGATTCAGGAAAAACTTAAATTAAGAATAGGTTTCTTGAAAAAAAATAAAAAATGGTTTAAAAAAATTATATTTTGTGTAAATATTCTAAAAAACAATGATGCCAGAGGTGTCAAAAATGCCCCCAATTTAAAGACTTTTACGTATAATGATAAGGTTTGACTTTTCATTAGACAGCAACAGTCAAAATCTTGGTAATTATGAATTTCTAATAACAAAAATTCCCTCTAATTTCAACAGTGATACACGTCGTACGACATAAGCTTCGACGTGATCATGTTAACCCTTATACGGCGCGAGTCACGGGCTAAAGGCAAAAGCCTTCCTGCGGGTTGTCCATTCCTACTTGAGGAATGGAACTTAAGATACCACGTGCTTGGAACTTTGCATGGAGTCCCTGGTGTCATGCTCACTCAGACGCCCGTAGAGGGGTCTAGTCCAGCAACACGACAGTCATTTGTTGAGGGATTATTAACCAGATAGTTTTGCTGGTAATTGTGACACTAGTCAGTAGTTGCTAACTATTCAACGACTCTTCTTTCTGAGGATTGAACTTCAGCTGACTTCTTGAGTGCTTAGGGGCACATTCTCTCTCTCTGTCTCTCTCTCTCTCTCTCTCTGTCTCTCTCTCTCTGTCTCTGTCTCTGTCTCTCTCTCTCTCTCTCTCTTTCTCTCTCTCTCTCTTTCCCTCTCTCTCTCTCTCTCTCTCTCTCTCTCTCTCTCTCTCTCTCTCTCTCTCTCTCCCTCTCTTTCTCTCTCTCTTTCTCTCTCTCTCTCTCTCTCTCTCTCTCTCTCGTTCTCTCTCTCTCTCGTTCTCTCTCTCTCTCTCTCTCTCTCTCTCTCTCTCTCTCTCTCTCTCTCTCTCTCTCTCTCTCTCTCTCTCTCTCTCTCTCTCTCTCTCTCTCTCTCTCTCTCTCTCTCTCTCTCTCTCTCTCTCTCTCTCTCTCTCTCTCTCTCTCTCTCTCTCTCTCTCTCCCTCTCTTTCTCTCTCTCTCTCCCTCTCTTTCTCTCTCTCTTTCTCTCTCTCTCTCTCTCTCTCGTTCTCTCTCTCTCTCTCTCTCTCTCTCTCTCTCTCTCTCTCTCTCTCTCTCTCTCTCTCTCTCTCTCTCTCTCTCTCTCGTTCTCTCTCTCTCTCTCTCTCTCTCTCTCTCTCTCTCTCTCTCTCTCTCTCTCTCTCTCTCTCTCTCTCTCTCTCTCTCTCTCTCTCTCTCTCCCTCTCTTTCTCTCTCTCTTTCTCTCCCTCTCTTTCTCTCTCTCTCTCTCTCTCTCTCTCTCTCTCTCTCTCTCTCTCTCTCTCTCTCTCTCTCTCTCTCTCTCTCTCTCTCTCGTTCTCTCTCTCTCTCTCTCTCTCTCTCTCTCTCTCTCTCTCTCTCTCTCTCTCTCTCTCTCTCCCCCCAAATAATGGGAAAGTTCCCAACCATGCCGCGCTAGACCCCTCTGAATAAATAATTCATCATGTATATTCACAAACACAAACAACTTTGATGAGCACCCCACATCAATTAGTATGCAAATATCGTAAAAATATTTCAAAGTAATTGAACCAAAATATCGGGAACAGACAAATGCAGAGAGGTAAAAAATATATATATACAAAAAACTTTTTGTTTTATAATTGAATGTATGATGTAAATTTGCTCAATTTCTCAAACATTATTATTGCCTCTCAACACCTAATACTATATCATTCTCTTTCTATATATCTTTCATTTATATATTTTGTTTAACAGAGACAAGGATTCAATATGAATATCATCGATGTTCATATATGAACATTGTAAGAACAGCTATAGTTAAGGAACTAATTTAAAGTTAATAGTCAGGGAGACGTAAGAAAGTGATGTTTGTATCGAGAAGGAAGAGACAGACTGTAGGGAACCAGATGTTTTTGCATCAGTATTTTAAGTAAACGATGGTCTAGGCAACAGTTATGGAATGTATAGGTAACATCACCACCACCACTACAACACCACTACCAATACCACACCACCACCACCAATACCACACCACCATCACCAATACCACACCACCACCACCAATACCACACCACCATCACCAATACCACACCACCACCACCAATACCACACCACCATCACCAATACCACACCACCACCACCAATACCACACCACCACCACTAATACCACACCACCATCACCAGTAGCACACCACCACCACGACCACCACACCCCCACCACCAACACCACACCACCACCACCAACCCCACACCCCCACCAACACCACACCACCACCAACACCACACCACCACCACCAACACCACACCACCACCACCAACACCACCAACACCACACCACCAACACCACACCACCACCACCACCACCAACCCCACACCCCCACCAACACCACACCACCACCAATACCACACCACCACCACCAACACCACACCACCACCACCAACCCCACACCCCCACCAACACCACACCACCACCAACCCCACACCCCCACCAACACCACACCACCACCAATACCACACCACCACCACCAACACCACACCACCACCACCAACCCCACACCCCCACCAACACCACACCACCACCACCAACCCCACACCCCCACCAACCCCACACCCCCACCAACACCACACCACCAACACCACACCACCACCACCACCACCAACCCCACACCCCCACCAACCCCACACCACCACCAACCCCACACCCCCACCAACCCCACACCCCCACCAACCCCACACCCCCACCAACCCCACACCCCCACCAACACCACACCCCCACCAACACCACACCACCACCAACACAACACCCCCACCAACACCACACCCCCACCAACACCACACCACCACCAACACAACACCACCAGACCCCCACCACTTCGAAGAGCAAGTGTGTCTAAGGGACACATCCCACCACCGACACTAATAACAACACAGGCCCCTTCTATCACAAACCTCAAAGAACTGCACACTCTTCCCCTCATTACAGCGAGAAACTTGTGAATTATTCAACGAACAGCCATTAAGGAAACCTTGGGGGTGCCCCCAGGGGGATGAGGATGCTGCCTGGGATGAGAGAGGGCGGGTATGAGGAGTGAGTGAGATAAAGGTTGGGATGACACTGGTAGTGTAGTGCTCTTGGAGCAGTCTGCAACGATATACATGAATGAGTTTGGGTGGATATAAATAGAAGCTGTCTCGCATGACCCAATACGACTAATGCAGTATCGAATATATATATATATATATATATATATATATATATATATATATATATATATATATATATATATATATATATGTCGTACCTAGTAGCCAGAACGCACTTTTTGGCCTACTATGCAAGTCCCGATTTGCCTAATAAGCCAAGTTTTTCTGAATTATTATATTTTCTCTAATTTTTTTCTTATGAAATGATAAAGCTACCCATTTCCTTATGTATGAGGTCAATTTTTTTATTAGAGATAAAATTAACGTAGATATATGACCGAACCTAACCAACCCTACCTAACCTAACCTAACCTATCTTTATAGGTTAGGTTTGGTTAGGTAGCCGAAAAAGATAGGTTAGGTTAGGTTAGGTAGGTTAGGTAGTCGAAAAACAATTAATTCATGAAAACTTGGCTTATTAGGCAAATCGGGCCTTGCATAGTAGGCTGAGAAGTACGTTCTGGCTACTAGGTACGGCATATATATATATATATATATATACATAACTTCTAACAATACACCCTTCACTAAGGGGAGTTTCAGTAATGATTTGGAACCTTCCAGTCGCTATAAAGGAAATGTTTCAGCCAGGGTTCAGGAAGTTTTATCAGTCTGGGTCAGGAATATCCGCCATTACGGACAAGAATTTCCTTGCCCCGAATCTAAAATTCCCATCGACCCCCTTCCGATTTTTCTCCCTGTGACATTTGGATGACAGGGAGAATTTCTGTCAAGTGGTGGGAAGAATTGGTAATGAACTGGCCTTCCCTACCCACCGTAGCTCTCAGCGCGCAGGCTGGGTAGGGATGGAAGGGAAGCGAATTGTCAGGAGGAAAAGCGCCAAGCCATTACGACTATATAGCACTGGGAAGGGGTCAAGATAAGGATTTGGGATGGGACAAGGGGGAAGGAATGGTGCCCAATCACCTGGACGGTCGGTAATTGAACACCTACCTGCATGAAGCGAGTCCGTCGTTCTACCGTCCGGCCGAAGTGGGTGGGACTGGGTAGGGGGGGTGGGTTAAAGAGGATTGGATATCATTCAGGAATGATTGGAAAGGATCAGTAAGAGATAGGAAAGGTTTCGGATTGGTTTCAAGGTTGACTGATTGGGTTGGCTGGTTTCGTGGATTAGAAGTAGGGGGATTGGTTGATGTCGAATGTAATTTATAATTAATCAAATAACAGGCTTTGGGGTGAGTTGATTAGGATAAAGAAAGGGTTGGTTAGCTGTCATAGAGGATAGAGGGACTGGATTTAGGGGGATCTAAGGTAAATTTCATGTAGGGTTGAGTGTGGGATAGTGAGGCATTAATTAGAACAGGTTAGACAAACATCAATGCCAGATGGTAAGACACTAGAAAAAGCTAGCTAGGCTTCGATGAGGGTTGATTAAACTAAAAGAGGATTGAGTAGACATCTAAGATTGGTTCAAGATCTTGAAAAAACATTAAAGAAGGTCTGGGCAAGCTTCCGCAGGGGGATTGGAATGGTTTCAGTGAAGAGCTAAGAATTCTTTCTTGGAGGAAGCAAAAGGTAGGATTGGAATGCTTTAATAAATTCTTTAAAAAAGAATGCGGAAGGCTTTAGGAAATATTTGATAGGAATCAAGAAAAAATGAGAGGGCTTCAGGAAAGGATTTATAAAGATTAAAAAAAAACATAGGAAATGTTAAGTAGGTGTTTAAATAACGTTAATAATGCCTATTCCCTAATATGTGCTCATCTAGATGTGCTTGCAGGGTTGGACGACAGCTACCAAGCCCCAACTTTAATAAGAACTCCATGCAATGCCTTTATAATTTTATATTGAGTTAATTTCAATTACTCTTCGTGTAATCCATGTCATTTACAACCGAACTCTAAACAAGTTTTTTTCTGACGTCTGAGAGGAGAATATCCCCAAATTAATGTTAGGGGTGGATACAGGGGTAAGTGGGTGGTGGTCTCGTTAAAAAGGGGGGATAGGTGACAAAGAGGGAGAGGGGGGGATTTGTGGTTCGTTGGGGAGAGGGTCGCTTCAGGTGGGGTGGTGAGATGGACACATCAGAGGTGCTGGTGAGAGTGTAACAGTGTAAGTGTATTTCACTGTTCATTTTGTGGTTGTAGTCGCTGTGAGTTGTGAGTATTAGATGTGTGAGTGTGCGCATTTGTGCCTGTTAACCAGTGTGAGGTGGTGATCGTCGAGGGGCTCGGGGGAGGCTAGCTAGCATCTGCTGCTGCCAGCAGTTTTCTAACAAGGAGCCCCTTGTACAATCACACAAGGAACAGTGAAATACACTATTATAAAAGGGTCAATTCAGGTGGGGTGGTGAGAGGGGGGGGGGGGAGGCTGAGTTTAAGGGGGACTTCACGTGCGAGCATAAGGATTGGGAAAATCAGTCAGTTAACGTAGGTTAATTATTCAATGACTCCATGCATGGTTTGGTGTTGGGCTTCAGGTCTATTAACCTCTGGAGGGTTATTAAGGCCATCATAAGAGCTTAGTGACTAGCAAGAAAAAATACATTAACCCTGAACATTTTCTAGAATTAAAGTAAACCTTTGGTGTATATTACACTGAAAAGCTTGGTACCCCTCTTTGGGTATATTATCTTTAGATATTTTTTGGTTTTGCCATTTTTGTTTTCCATTTATTTACATATCTACCGATCTTATCATCTTGCAGTGTTCTGTCTCCTGTCATGTGACAATCTATTGTAACATGCATCCTATGCATGACCAGATCATGCTGCTTCTGCAATGCACGTCTTTTGTAATGCATTGTTTGATCTCGATGATTTTTGTGTTTATGAATAAGTTGCTTTTTCCTTACATATATATCTCGTTTTACATATTCCTGTGTCTATAAATATTCTATCTCCTCATTCTCTCCCTCACAAGTAGGGGAGTATTCCCTTTCTCATGAGGGTGTGAGTAAGTATTCACCTAATTGTACTCAACCGTCAATCTACTGTGTGTATGTGTATTTACTATTTGTGTCTGCAGAATCAAGCTATTAGCTCTTGGACTTCGCTTTTCTTACCAATCTATTTTTACTCTATTATATCTACTACATATATGTTTTTCTCTAACACACGCACACACACACACACACATCGGGATATAGGGGTCTGGTAGCTGAGTGGACAGCGCACGGGATTCATAATCCTGTGGCCTGTATTCGATTCTCGGCACCGGCAGAAACAAATGGACAGTTTCCTTCACCCTGATGCCCCTGTTATCAAGCAGTAAATATGTACCTGGGAGTTAGACAGCTGGTACGGGCTGCTTCCTGGGTGTGTGTATGTGTGTGTGTGTGTGCGTGTGTGTGTGTGTGTGTGTGTGTGTGTGTGTGTGTGTGTGTGTGTGTGTGTGTGTGTGTGTGTGTGTGTGTGTGTGTGTGTGTGTGTGTGTGTGAAAGTGTAAAAAAATATAGTTATTAACAGTTGATTGATTGACAGTTGAGAGGCGGGCCGAAAGAGCAGAGCTCAACCCCCCGCAAGCACAACTAGGTGAGTACCAGCTCAAAAGAAAATTAAATTTCTGGTGTTCACCTAATTGTTCGTACCCTAACCCCAGGAAGCTCTACTCTGCGAGCGACAAAACTGCCCACTTGCATCCTTCGGGACGTGTCTTTGATCCAGACAAGGGTGTTGGGTTTCCCAGTTTCCCCCTGGCTGGGCACTGGCACTGTCTACACCTCACTAATGGGTATTAATGGGCCCGAGTGGCCACGGTGGTAATGGGACTGGGAATTTGCACACATTTGCGATTCAGATGCGCAGAGCGTAAATTGGACCTCGGCAGTCAGGTGTGTGGGTGTTCGCTTGACGCCTAGAGAGTGTTGATCTTTAACCACGATATCTTTAACGTATGTGTGTGTCACACTGATCAATATATGATATACGCTCTGGCAACATTCAAATATGTGTGTCTTCCTATGACGTGAATGGTGTGTCGATGGAAAACAACAGCTGCACGACTATATAACCCAAGGAACACATGAGATGAAATGAAAAATTTTGCTGTTAGGGGCTGAAGGCCTACAACAAACTCTGGAAGGTTATGAAGCCTACCTCAGTAGCCTAGTGACCAGACAGGACATATTCGCTATATCTGATTACAGTTCAAAAAGAAAAAGAAACTCAGTGTTCAATGTATATATATGTATATATATATATATATCAGTTTTTCTTGTAAACATATGTTGTTGAATATGACCGAAAAGGTAAGATTAATCATTCTAACACGAATTTTCTCAATATTTCTTATATTTCTTTTTACTGTCGATGGTAATTGAAAAATCAATTCTCCAAAATTCATTTTTATTTCTAGTTTGACGCGATGCCTGAACGCGTTTTGTAATAACTTATTACATTTTCAAAGACTTTATCATGGGCCAATAGGTCTCCTGCAGTTACTTCTCTGATGTTTTAATATCCATTGGCTCGTGTTCTATCATGTGTAAATGTCAATCACTTCACCCAAAACTTTTGTACTATACATTAACATATGGAATGCCCAATGCCCTCACCCAAATGCGAGTATAAGTATGGATGTATTAGGCGTGTTTACAGGTTACAGTTGTGTGTGTAAACTAAAGTCTTTGAACATGTAATAAGTTATTACGAAACGCGTTCAGGCGTCGCGTCAAACTAGAAATAAAAATTAATTTTGGAGAATTGATTTTTCAATTACCATCGACAGTGAAAAGAAACATAAGAAATATATATATATAAAGTCCTCACAGCCACACTAATACCTTGACCTATATATTTTAGTGAATTATCGAAGACACACGAATTAATGTAATCTGACTAGTCCAGTTTTTTCACCCTTCTCATCGGTCAATAAATGCTCAAAATGTAATGTTCTGTTTATGAAATATCGTATCTTTTCTCTTTAGCTCTTCTCTGATGACGTTTTCTATTACCCCCTTCTTTCTCTCCTGCGTTATTTACCGGAACATGTCGGAGATGTATGTGTTTTGAGCGCCTATCATCTGACATTAAAAACAATCAGTAGAGTTCCCCCATTCGCTTTCCTGTTGACAAAACTCATTATCTCCGTTTTCTGTGGGTTTCAGCTGGTTGGGGGGTATCTTCTTTATTTTTCGACTCGTTTTCGTGATTTGACAAGAGTTGAATACGGTTTCTCCAATTGTCGGAGGACAGGAAGCCTGGTATGGTTATTGATGTTCCTCTGGGTCTAGCCCAACTATACAAACCTTCCCAAAGATACAATTAATTTATTATTATGAATTAGAAAGTTAGGGAAATAGTTGAATTAGATTATGTGTATATTATATTGGGACATTACATACCAACTTAAGCATATCAATCAGGAATATAATTTTATTTATGTTAATAATAATGATGATTAGGTCAGTGACAATATTGCTCCTGACAATGTTGGTAGTGATAGCATAAACAGCACGTAGCAACATTGCTCATCTCACTACTGATACTGACGTCAGTAACATTAATACTGTCCCTACTGTATTAAAGACTAAGACTGAGCAGCATAGCATTTTTAACTTTTCTAGTTGATATCAGTAGATTAAACTGACGGGGATCGAGCGAATTCCCGTCGCTGGTGTATATTCTGGATCATCTGTCTATCGAGGGAGCCCGCTAATGAGACAGATTCGTTATGCCGCCCGTCATCCGGACTGCGGCTACGAAGCGAGTATAACGAGAGAGACAAATTGGATATCTCCGGAAGGAATACATCATCGTGTAGTCGATACCAGTTCGCTCCCGCTCCCCTATAATCACATTCAAGAATTTTAATGACCGCTGTGGGGGGCTGTAATGGGCTCTAATCTTGTTTGAGTTTTTTTTAAACCTTTTGTGCAGGAATTTAGGTATTTGAATTATGATTTTGTATTTGATTATGTCAGAGTTTGCCATTGTTTCTCCTTATCTTTCAGTTCCCCTCTATCGGGGAGAGAAAACTTGCTATGGTTATCGAGGCTGAACGACCTATTTGTCTCCGGGATGTAACCCCTCAACGGTTGCCTATTTCAAGGGTACCTATTTACTGTTAGGCGAACGAACGCATCAGGTGAAAGGAAATATATTCAAGCCTCTCGCATTGCCCGGGATTCGAACTCGGGGTCTGGCATAGAGCCCCAATAATGCCGTTGACCCCAACATAAACCCTCGGGTTGTAACCCATCCTCAGGTTAGGTTCGTCCAAGCGGCGGCCGACCCTCAATGATGCATTAATAAAATTTACGTATTGTGTTAATATGTTGTGTTTACATATTGCGTTTACGTATCACTTTGAAAGTGTGGTTTCGAAAATATTTTTTTTTGTTCTATTATAAAGTATTAGTATTATTACTTATTAGAATTTCGTGTATAGTTAAGTCTAGGCGACGTTAGGTTAAGTGCTTATATTCTATTGGCAATTTTTTGCACTTGCATTACATAGGTATAGCATTTAAAGAAGTGTGATTCGAACATAGAAACAAATCGAAGCATAGTTTAAGCAAAGTCAAGAACGTCATCAAATTTTGAGTCGTGAGTCAAGAATTATTCATTCGTAAACTGGAGGTTTGTCTCTTGGGTTAACGAGTATTTGCCTATATTGTCATATTTGCGTTTTCTCTTCACAATTTTCCTCTCTTTAATTACATTTAGCCCAATATGTTTTTTATCAGGGGCTGCAGGGTGGGCAGCCCAACTTCCAGGTCATGTAATAGAAGTCTGTTATGGCTTCCATAATATTAATCTTCAAGCTGGAGCCTTAACTCAATCCAAGCTAACTTTTTTTTATTTATAAAATAAACACAGAGCATACAAAATAAGGATAATAAAGAACAGACAGAGAGCATGAAACAGACACGAAGGGGTAAAACCAAATAACACATAGCAAGAAGTACAGAAAAGTCCGAAACAATCCAATACCGGGCACATGGAAAGCACATTATACACCTAAACACACAAACACACACAAACCTTGGAATACTAAGCAGACCCACACATACAGCAAGCTAGAAGGGCCACACATAACCCAACGCACACAAACACATAACCGGAACACGCAGGAACAGGGAACACAAACCTGAACTACACACACACACGCAACCACCCACCCCACAATCACACACAGTCATGATCAAAACCCCATACTTGTGAGGGTAATCTATCATCGGATACGTCTTAACCTTAAGTATCCCAAACCATCCACTCTCTCTTGGTAGGGAGGACATCCCCACGGCGCTGCGGGCGCCTCATGAAATCCGGAACCACTATATCAGGCGGAAACCCAGGCGGAGGCGGACACCCCCGAGCAGAGGACACCGAAGACGAAGGAAGAGACTGGAGAGGCGGCAAGACCGCCACCGACGAAACAGGAGGCGGGGGCACGGTACCCACCGAACGAGCAGCCTTCTTCAAGACCACTAGCAAGCCACTATTCTCACCAGCATCGACGGCATGGGAAACCACCCCCACGATGATCCGGAACAATCGGACGCGGGCGAGGCATCCGAAGCAGGACCCAAGGGTCTCGCACCGGCCCCCACACCAACAACAGGGTCCACGCCACCCGCCAGAACCACACCAGCACCCGGCACACCACCCTCGCACTCCACAGAGGAAGAGCTCTCAGAGGTCGCCACATCACACTCTTCAACCTCATATTCCTCAGCCCACGCACGAGGAAGCGACACACTCCTATCCTTTCGAGAACGCTTGGAGACAATTCGTTGATCTTCAGAGCTGTCGCCACCAACAGGGGGCACCTGAGAAGAACCCTCGGCCGGCTGCCCCATGGCGGGTAAAGCATGACCCCGAAGTACAGCAGCCTCGACGACATGGGGCACCAGCCCACACCCCACAGGGGACACCGGAACTAGAGACAGGGTATGCAGAGCCAGCGCACGTTGAGGGTCCTGCACATGCAATGGAGCCCTCAAAGACACCGGATTTGGCAAAGGAGACGGTAGAGGCAAGGGAACCTGCAGAGGCGATGAGGTCTGCCGCGGCAAGGGGTGCCTGCTGCTACGATGGAGCCGACTGCGGGGGCGGGTCAGCACACACCACCACTCCGTCACGCACACTACCACCCGCATTCCCGGGCACACAGGCCGAGGACCCAGGCAATACCGCCGGATGAGCAGACTGCAGCGAGGCCTCCCCCACCACTTCATCACAAGGCGACCGCAGCCGCTACTCCAACACAGGCCGCCGCCTGGTGTCACTCACCGCCACATCTAAAACATGTCCTGGGTTGTCCTGCGTAGAAAGCACGCATAGTACAGCCCATCAACGTCACAGTGGACGAGACAGGTGACTTGAGACGCAGGGCGAGAGTCCTGGTATCACACGTGACCCCTCGCCACCTACCGGAAGAGACGGAATTCATCCGGAGGGAAACTACGGTGCCATATTTCCCAAAGTACCGCCGTAGCAGGGCCTCCGTGAACTCGAAGAGAACACCATGTAGCGCCACATACGTTAGAGACCAACAGCCGTCGGAAACAGACACAGTACCACCGTCGCCAGGGAGGGTAAACGAGCGCCCAGCATAACGGGCCACGAAATCTCAATACACAGTCGGGGAGTGGAACATGACAAGTGCTCGGTGGGTCGTTAACAGCTGGACACCAAACACATCAGCCACACGAACACGGAGCATATTTAAGAGAATAATCTCAACAGCAAGGTACGACGCCCACTCGGAGAACTCCAAACCAATGGTCTCTGAACGACGAATAGGGGAAAGGGGGTCTCCCCATTGCACCAACTCCTAACAGCCAGAGGGCCGCGCCCCCGGTGCAGAAGGGTGACTACAGTTGGGTCAAAACTGAGGAAGCGCTCGCAGTACACACCCTCACACGGCGACCTCTAGCGGCCGAGTCACCATCCACGCTAACTAGTGCAAGTAACGCAGACTAATTAGACTATACTCTAATGCATGCAAGTGGTTGTGTAGACTACGTTTGGTTAAGTGTTTTAATGAGTGTTGTTAATCTTCAGTTACTTTGGACAGCTTTAAGGTCAACCAACAATTGTTTTGAACAGTTTCAAAACTTTAAGAAACTGTATGTGAACTTATGTCTCTCTGGAGAGTTAGGCACATAACAAGACAATCAAACCCCACACATACGTTCCGAATCGTTCACATGCCACAAGTCGTGATCAAGAGGACATAACTTATCTCGTTGAGTGAGGTAAAGTACCGTTGGGTCTGGTCAGTAGTCGGATGTTTGACCGCTGCCTGAGGGAACATTGTCAAATCATGTACGAGTTTCCTGTCGAGAGCAGAATACAAGCGCACCGCACACATGCAATGGTAAACGCAAGCAGAACTCACCGGAGAGAAAGAGAGAGAGAGAGAGAGAGAGAGAGAGAGAGAGAGAGAGAGAGAGAGAGAGAGAGAGAGAGAGAGAGAGAGAGAGAGAGAGAGAGAGAGAGAGAGAGAGAGAGAGAGAGCAAACTACTAGGAATTGACAAAAAATATGCAGATAATATTTAATATTATTATTATAAATATTATTAGGAAATATAAATTTAATTTTCTCGTGAATTTTATTATAAATATTTGCATTATTGCTCATATTATTATTATTTAATATTATTAACACCCTTTATTATTTTTATAATTTTTATTAATAATATTATTATTATTTCGTGTGTTACACCCCATATTAAGTGCAGATTAAATCTGCATTATAAAAGGGCGAACGCGCACATATTCTGCTCATGACTATATTAACCAATAATCCCTTTAATCCGTCCATAATGTAAATAAACATGACTGTAGAGTGTCTTCATCCAGTGCGTTGAATAATATGGCAAGTAATGTTTAACAAGTCATGACCATCAGACGAGTTTGAGGAGTTCTAATAGACTTCTTTCTGAGTAAACTCACGGAGACCGATGGTTATAAAACAAAGTTTGCCTCATGTTTTGGGCACCTTGTCTCCCGATGACGCAAGCAGTTATTGATCCGGAGAGGGAGAGAGAGAGAGAGAGAGAGAGAGAGAGAGAGAGAGAGAGAGAGAGAGAGAGAGAGAGAGAGAGAGAGAGAGAGAGAGAGAGAGAGAGAGAGAGAGGAGAGCGAAGCTAGGAGAGGAGGAAGGCTTGGGAGGGGAAAGGATGTGTGTGCAAGAAGAGATACTATATGAAAAGGGGAGAGAATGAGGGGGAAGGAAAGATAGTTGGGATTGGACGGTAGAGGAGAAAATCAGAGGAAAGGTTGGGAAGGGGATATGTGGGAAGTGAGAGCAGGAATGAGAAAGGTGATGGGAAGGGTGGGATGGGGGGGGGGGGAGGGAGGATGATGAGGATTCGTGAGATGGAAAAAATCTTATAGAAAGTAAAAGAAGTGTGGGATAGACGATAAAATGCGAAGGAAGATAAGACAAGGCAAGATAGAGAAAGAGAGCGAGCAACGTGAGAAAAGAGACGTAGTGCGGAAGGGGAATAGGAAGCATACGAATAAAAGAAAAGGCGTGCAAGGGAAGAGAGACATAAAGAGGTAAAAAAAAACGTATCAGAGAACAACAGGAAATATAGTGTGAGCAGTTGACGGAAATCTTAAAAGGGATCGAATACATGATTTTCAACTTGCATTCAACAGGCTACCGGCGGTCGCTCTACACCAGCCTGGTCTTCAAGCAGGGTCAGACCTCAACACAGATATGTTACAGGTGATTTTCAATTACGGTTGAAGGTCACCTCTATTCAAGGGCGACTCTTACATACCCAATTAGCTGGAGCTTTCAATTTGCCATTTTAATTGAGTGCCGAGACCTCTGCAGCCACTTTTCTCATTCCCTAGCCACTGTTCCGAGTTCCCTGGCCACTGTTCCGAGTCCCTGGCCACTGTTCCGAGTCCCTGGTCACTGTTCCGAGTCCCTGGGTCACTGTTCCGAGTCCCTGGCCACTGTTCCGAGTCCCTGGCCACTGTTCCGAGTCCCTGGGCCACTGTTCTCAGTCCCTTGGCCACTGTTTGTGAGGACACATATAGATACTGTCTTAAGTTCTAGGGGAAAAAAGTGATCTGACTTCCTGAACACTATTTGTATTGAACACTTCCTGAACATGTGAGACCAGATACTTTTTTGAAACCCTGGGCATTCTTTCAAGACCCTGGGCACTCTTTCAAGATCCTGGGCACTCTTTCGAGACCCTAGGCACTCTTTCAAGACCCTGGGCACTCTTTCAAGACTCTGGGCACTCTTTCAAGATCCTGGGCACTCTTTTTAAAGCCCTGGGCACTCTTTCAAGACCCTGGGCACTCTTTCGAGACCCTAGGCACTCTTTCAAGACCCTGGGCACTCTTTCAAGACTCTGGGCACTCTTTCAAGAGCCTAGGAACTCTTTTTAAAGCCCTGGGCACTCTTTCAAGACCCTGGGCACTCTCTCAAGACCCTGGATATTGTTCTGATAATCCTGAACAGTGAACACTATTTTAAGCCCCCTGGACACTGTACTAAAAGAGCGGGAGGCTCTTCGCGCGTGTTGTGAAGGCCAAGACCATATTCATTATTTTCCTTATTGTGGAGCACAGCTGATGGTCCACCATTAATAATCTCTATAAGGACTTTTATATATATATATATATATATATATATATATATATATATATATATATATATATATATATATATATTTAATATTATTAACTATATATATATATATATATATATATATATATATATATATATATATATATATATATATATATATATATATAAACCCCACTTCTCTCTCTCATCAAGAGATATTTAAATTTGATATTTAGGGTATGTCAATAAATGTTTTGTTATTTTTGTGATTTTAACTACTGATAGCAGTTGGCTTATGAGTCTCGCATGACTAAATTCTGTCAAAAGTTTTACTGACACTTGCAGCACGTGACTGGATGTCAGTGAACACATTCCTCTGTTATGTCTAAGGTAAAAAATAAAAAAATAGAAACAATTACAGTGAAGGAAATGTTAAAAATGCTTCATTGCGAATTGATCATTATACCTAAACTAAAGGAATATAAACATATATCTCTTATTATGTTTATATTCTATTATATTATATTCTGAACATATTCTATGTAATATGTTTATATTATATTTGGTTTATGTTATAAATCATATGTTTATGTTATTCGAATTTGGTATAGATTGTAATATCTAAGTATCTACCCAAGTATCTAGTATTAGATATGTAATATTTAATATCTACTAATGAATTATAATATCCAGAATCAATTAAAATTTTCGCCACGGACGAAGAATGTGACACTATAATTTCTTCTGGAGACGATTGATTGATTGATGAAGATTAAGCCACCCAAGAGGTGGCACGGGCATGAATAGCCCGTAATACCTCTGGAGACGTATCCAGAAGGTTTTTATTACCTACTTGGGAAAGACACCAGGAACCTGTGAGGTGCCAGCAGGCAAGGTGCCAGTCTCGTGAAACAACACTTCAAACGATCTCATCTGTCCACTATTGGATATCCTCGAGGACAGTCGCTATCGAGGGGGAAGGGAGTGACACTTATGACTTGGTCTGGTGTTTGTGATTTTAAGGCCTATATCACCTGCCTCTGGAGGGTTGCCAAGGTACCCAACACAGCTGAGACTGTCCAACAGTATATATATATATATATATATATATATATATATATATATATATATAGAGAGAGAGAGAGAGAGAGTCAGTACTCCGATTTACACATGAAAATAGTGAAAATAACAGTCTGCCATTCTTGGATGTACTAATAACAAAAACAGGAACCTCTTTAAGCACCAACGTATATACCAAGCCCACCAACATAGGATTATGCCTGAACGGTAGAAGTGAGTGCCCCCAAAGATACAAAGCCAGTGTTCTCAATGCTTATATTCGTCGAGCGCTTACCCACTGCTCTGAATGGAGCAACGTGAGTAGAGAGTTTGAAAGAGTAACTCAGGTATTGGTGAACAACGGATATAGCAACGCGGAAATAAACGCTGCTATAAGAAGACACTTGGACCGTTGGTATAATTCAGAACCTAGAACAGAAACCACAACACCCCCAATAAAATTATATTACAAATCAACCATGCACAGTGAACATATAAAAGAGGAAAGAATAATGAAAGAAATAATCCGTAAAGGAGTAAAAAGCACTACTCCTAACCAAAACATAAACCTGATAATATTCTACAAAACCAAGAAGACTTCCGAACTCCTTATCAAAAACAGCCCGAAGCCGACGGAGAACCCTCTACAGCAGTCAAGCGTTGTATACATGTACACTTGCCCCCACGAAGGATGTAACCTTCAATGTAAGTACATAGGTATGACGTCGACCAAGCTGACGAGGCGTTTGACATGCCATCTTCAATCTGGTGCCCCTAGGAATCACATGAGACAAGCCCATGACATTACTCTAACAAGAGAAATGCTGAACAAGAATACTTGCATAATAGACAAAACCCAAGATTCAAGAAGATTACAAATTCTTGAGGCAATTCACATAAGAATAGAGCGACCTACCATGAACACCCAAATCACGGAACTATTTACTCTACCCACCATGAGAGTAAGGACAAGACAAGAACATATCGATGCCAACACAGAAGACAATGTCCAACATAACAGGCCAATTACACTGGATTAATCTTTGTGTTTAGATAGGAGATGCCTCGTATGGGCCAATAAGCCTTCTGCAGCCCCTATGTTTATCCCTTATGTATCCCCCCATGTTTTCACCTTCATTGTATTATCACCTGACCTAATGCGGGTATAAAATCAACTAGTATTGTAAGATCTGTTCACTTGAGAATGAACCATGGAGGTTCGAAACGTCGTGCAAATTATACAAATAAGTGTAATACACTCTATAGTAAATCACTTCTTTTCTTCACCTTAAAAGTACGAAAATGAGTTTTGGAGAACTCCTATTTCAATTAAGCCCTGATGCTAAGAAAATAGTTAGAGGGATAGAAGCCCTAAACCAGAAAATAATAAATACAGAATATGCGGTCATATTCAATGAAACATGTTTGAAAGAAAACCTGCTGTCAGTATACACCAATATATATATATATATATATATATATATATATATATATATATATATATATATATATATATATATATATATATATATATATATATATATATATATATATATATATATATATATATATATATATATATTTTAGTGTTGCACAGGCGTTATCTTCTCTACCTGAGAGACTGACATCTGATTTTCAAACCATGGAGACAAATGTATAATTGTGTTGATTTCTTTATTTACCTCACGAATTCAGTATTGTTGCCCTACCCCCCACTGTAAAGTTGTCTGAAGCTGCAAATTAACTTTACTGGGAGGGGTTTAACAGCCTGGTTGACCAGACCACTGACCAGGAGACCGGGCCGCCGGGACACTGATCCTCGGAACCAGCTCGAGGTAACCTCAACCCACCCAAATACAGAGTGTGTGACCTCTAGCTCATTAATTAAACACACAATAGGTTATTTGTAATGATTACAATAGGTTAATTTTATTGATATACCACATTATGATAGACTGGCTTCGGTCCACTTGTCATCGTCTGTGAGATAGAACAATGTGATAGAACCCGTGGTAGTTCAAGCTCCCACAGTGGGTATAGTGACAGGCTGGTGAGGGGAAGTTTAACGCTCCCACAGTGGGTAGTTACCGGTTAGTCAGGGGTAGTTCAAGCTCCCACAGTGGTTAGTGACAGGCTGGTGAGGGGAAGTTTAACGCTCCCACAGTGGGTAGTGACCGGTTAGTCAGGGGTAGTTCAAGCTCCCACAGTGGTTAGTGACAGGCTGGTGAGGGGAAGTTTAACGCTCCCACAGTGGGTAGTGACAGGTTAGTCAGGGGTAGTTCAAGCTCCCACAGTGGTTAGTGACAGGCTGGTGAGGGGAAGTTTAACGCTCCCACAGTGGGTAGTGACCGGTTAGTCAGGGGTAGTTCAAGCTCCCACAGTGGTTAGTGACAGGCTGGTGAGGGGAAGTTTAACGCTCCCACAGTGGGTAGTGACAGGTTAGTCAGGGGTAGTTCAAGCTCCCACAGTGGTTAGTGACAGGCTGGTGAGGGGAAGTTTAACGCTCCCACAGTGGGTAGTGACCGGTTAGTCAGGGGTAGTTCAAGCTCCCACAGTGGTTAGTGACAGGCTGGTGAGGGGAAGTTTAACGCTCCCACTGTGGGTAGTGACAGGTTAGTCAGGGGTAGTTCAAGCTCCCACAGTGGTTAGTGACAGGCTGGTGAGGGGAAGTTTAACGCTCCCACAGTGGGTAGTGACCGGTTAGTCAGGGGTAGTTCAAGCTCCCACAGTGGTTAGTGACAGGCTGGTGAGGGGAAGTTTAACGCTCCCACAGTGGGTAGTGACAGGTTAGTCAGGGGTAGTTCAAGCTCCCACAGTGGTTAGTGACAGGCTGGTGAGGGGAAGTTTAACGCTCCCACAGTGGGTAGTGACCGGTTAGTCAGGGGTAGTTCAAGCTCCCACAGTGGTTAGTGACAGGCTGGTGAGGGGAAGTTTAACGCTCCCACAGTGGTTAGTGACAGGTTGGTGAGGGGTAGTTCAAGCTCCCACAGTGGTTAGTGACAGGCTGGTGAAGGGTAGTTAACTCTCCCACAGTGGGTAGTGACCGGATAGTCAGGGGTAGTTCAAGCTCCCACAGTGGTTAGTGACAGGCTGGTGAGGGGTAGTTCAAGCTCCCACAGTGATTAATGACAGGCTGGTGAGGGGTAGTTAACGCTCCCACAGTGGGTAGTGACAGGTTGGTGAGTGCCGCAGTCCGAAGTGCCTGAACGCTCGTCGTTCATTTATCTTTCCCGTCAGCCTCTAAACTCGATGGTAAGTTGCTCTTTGGACCCAAGTTGGGAAGTTATTTGACAGAGACACAGTGGCTGCAGGTGGGGACTCAGTGGCTGCAGGTGGGGGACACGACGGGGGTCACCAGGAATACTTAAACACTTGGGACGCGACTGGTCGGAATGGGTGAACTGAATCCTTAATTAAATGTGGACAATTGAATTAATGATCGGACCATTCTAAAGAGGCACTGAACATGGCGTACAGGGAGATTCATCCTCGTTGATACGTATCTTACAGTGATTAACAGTGTCTTACAGTTCAGAGTACAACTAGGTCCAATCGTATTGGCGTTTGCCTTTCCATTGGAGACCTTCGGCGCCGTGGAGAGGTGGGACCTGTTGCATGGGTAACAGCTTCTCCCCCCATATCAATCTACCCCTGGCTTTGCACCAGGGAGAAGCCACTCCAGACCGACAACAATATATATATATATATATATATATATATATATATATATATATATATATATATATATATATATATATATATATATATATATATATATATATATATATATGGTGCGTGTGTGTGTGTGTGGTTTTTAAATCCATCCTTTCATCAATGTTATATAATGTGCAATCCCCAAACACTCTAGTGAACTGAAGTTGTAATAACTGCTACGTTGCAGATGTGTGTATCATCATTTTGGTGTCTCGTGTGTTTGTGTGTGTGTACGTACATTACTGAATGTAACTGAAAGATTTACATCAATAATTCTGGTGCGAATCTTCCACATATATATTTTTATATATGTGGAAAATGCACCTGTTCACCTAATGCCTAGCAATAATGCCTGTTCGCCTAGCACTAAGTAGGTACTCAGGTTGTTGTTGTTGTTTTAGATTCAGCTACTCAGAACAAAAGTTCCAAGTAGCACGGGCTATGGTGAGCCCGTAGTGGACTTACCTGGCACAGGAGCGAGGCTGTGTATAGGTACTCAGGAGTTAGTTAGCTTTTTGTGGGGTTGCATCCTGGGTCAGTAGTTCGACCTTGGGGGAAGGGGGCTTCGATATAAGCCTAACATGTATGAATACACTCTGGCTTCCTGTCCCTCCGACACAATGAATTATTATAAAATTATTATAATTTCAGGAGAGTTTATGGTAAAGGATTCATTGAAAACGTGAGAAAAGAGAAAATGTGAATTTTATACGGAGACTTGAGTAAAACTCACATAAATTTTGACTAACTGTATTTACAAGATGGGTATGGGGTGCATAATAAATGAACTAAACTAACTGTATTTACATTCTTTATAAATAAAAAAGACAGATAATTATGAAGACCTCATAAGACCTCAACGCATCTTTAACATAGTGGGTCTTGTAAGTGTTAAATGAGACAGTGTTAGTTGTCATCCACTTAAGCAACCCTGGGAGTATAATATTGACAGTGTCTATCAAGATATCTGGATTTCTTGAGGAGATAACAACATGCGAATTTAGAGCAGAACAGATATTTCTAACACTACACACAGACGTGGGAGTGATATTCAGTCGCAAATATTCAGAATATAACACACACAAATTTGTTTAAACTCTTAACTTGTCTGCTTGCTCCAGCATTTGCTACCCTTATTTATTTATATATTTATTTATTTATATCCATACATGAAGGTACATTGGGCTTATGAAAGTACATAGCATTGATGTAAAGCCTTGTAAAGCCACTATAACACGCATAGCGTTTCGGGCATAACAGAAGGCTGTTATCCAACGGTATTTCTGCCTGAGGTTCTATTACTCCAAATTACACATATAATAATAATAATAATAATAATAATAATAATAACATTAGCACACGGATCCATTGCGAACTCCATTCCTAGATAGCATATACCCTTAAGAATGAAAGTGTTACCCCTGACAAGCTGTCAGTTTTCTGTCTTCGTCTAGACGACTAGAGAAGAAGACCGTCCACACGAGGAGACCCTCGTGTAAACATGACTATAGCACTCTACAAAGCTCTTTATCTTTATTTAAGAAAATACAATATAAATCATATATACATAAGTTTTAAAAGGCAATATTACATTACAATTCTCAGTGAACAAGTGTTTCATTATCACAGAACATGATCTTTAAAACCCCTGAATGTTATACTTATTTTTATTTAAATGATTTAAAAAAAATTGGAGATTATATTTACATTAATTTACAGGGGAAATTATTACATTTATACATATTTTATATAATTCTCAGTAAACAAATTTTCCATACCATCACCGAGCATGAGCCGTAAACCCCAAATGTTATACCTGATCTGCAAGAACTTCAATATTTTGTTCTTTTGTCTACTGAGTAACCCTCCTGCCTGCCTGGTTATCCACACACAAAAAATGTAATCAGAAAGTAACATAATTATTGTATTCTTGGAGCTTGTGAAGATCTCTTCACAAGCTCCTTTAATCATAAACGACCAAATTATGTTTGTTATTACTTTCTCATCAACCAACGATTGTCCTTAATTACTACAGGTATAATAATTGCTTCTCATCAATCCAGTTTTTACCGCCAATACTAAAAATTAAATAAAGTTCATCATTCAGTATTTACTTTTTAAACTTAAAAATACTCATATCAGCTGAATTTATTACTTTATTTTTATTATTAACATCTTTATTGACAAAATTAATTACAATTTTGCCTAATCAGAGGATTTTGATAGTCTTATTAAATTGAGGATAATGCTAGTATGAATTTATTACTGATTTATAAATTTCATTTTTGTAAACCAATAAGAAAATGTTTAATATTTTTAGTTACATCTCTCTTAATCATTAATTGTGGCTTGTATTCCTCAGTACAAGCCCTATAATTATCTACAAATAACCAGTATGTAATTACGGGCTATTCATGCCCGTGCCACCGTTTGGGTGGCTTAATCTTTATCAATCATCAGTATGTAAATTATTGAATAATAATAATCCTCAACAGTGCATATATTCTGTAAATAAAAAGTCTGAAACAGTCTTGGAAAAAGACCACGTGTAACGTAATTGATTGATTGATGAAGATTAAGCCACCCCAAAAGATGGCACGGGCATGAATAGCCCGTAAAGTAACGTAATTAACGTAATTTAGGTTAAACATCTTGGTCAAATCACTTCACCTGACCACACACATCTAACCTTGAGTCATTAGCCATTCGCTGTTGAGTGGCTTAATCTTCATCAATCAGTCAATCAATCAATCATTAGCCATCCCCCACAAAGGTGCAACAGTCTAACCCGTTCTCGCACTTTGTTACAGTCAATATTGACTCATTAAATACGTGCATATGTGACATACTAAACATACTAGTTTACCTTGAAAAGCTTCATAGAAAACACCGACCTTACCTAACCTTCTTAGTATGTTAAGATAAGCATCTTATTGCTTCAAAATTACAATTATTACTTAACCTATTATAGGTATAACCTATTATAGGTATAGGTTAATATATCTAATTAAAAGTATACCTATTATAGGTATAACCTATTATAGGTATAGGTTAAGTAATAATTGTAATTATGAAGCAATAAGATGCTTATCTTAACATACTAAGAAGGTTAGGTAAGGTCGGTGTTTTCTATGAAGCTTTTCAAGGTAAACTAGTATGTTTAGTATGTCACATATGCACGTATTTAATAAGTCAATATTGACTGTAAGAAAGTGCGAGAACAGGTTGCTTCTATCTCTATTTCCAGGGATTCAACTCCCAGGAAGTTGCAATGTGTTTACACTCGACAAGGGAACGAAACCATCTCATCCCATCTTCTCGTAATTGCTGTGTGGGTTGTCAATCATAGACCAGCATGTCCTTCGATTTTTGTTTTGTGTCTATCCAGAGCTTTGGGAATATAGGACCTGGATATCAGATATATTTTTCCTTGACAGTTTTCGACCAATGTTAGTTTATTGGAATATATTTTGAACTTTATTAACTTTTCTGTTCCAAGTTTATGTATTTGTAATGGATACATTCCTTTCTAGTAATAAACATATTAATATAAAAACATTTAAATTAAATATTAAATGTTTACACTCAAAATGTCTGAATCATTCAGTTGTATTCTCTGATGGAATTAAACATAAGACTTTAATTGATAGTAAAAGTATATATCTTCAAAAACTTTTATGCTCGTAATTTAGTGGTTTAGTGTGAGTGCCCAGGAAATTATAAAAAAGGAAAGAGAAAGGTAATATTAATATATTTAGGAGGTATTTAAAGACGGAGTAAGAGCTAGGAAAGAGAGAGAGAGAGAGAGAGAGAGAGAGAGAGAGAGAGAGAGAGAGAGAGAGAGAGAGAGAGAGAGAGAGAGAGAGAGAGAGAGAGAGAGAGAGAGAGAGAGAGAGAGAGAGAGAGAGAGAGAGAGAGAGAGAGAGAGAGAGAGAGAGAGAGAGAGAGAGAGAGAGAGAGAGAGAGAGAAAGGAGAGTAGATTTCCAATGCATTAAAATCCACGAAAACACTGATTTTGCTTGTTGTGTGAATAGTGTGTGGCGCCTTAGACACAGTCGCGCTGTACAACGAACCCGTAAATACTGTTCTCGCTGTCCTTACGCGTTCCTTGATGCTTGTATACCTCCGTGAGGTCCACTTCTTCATAAATCGGCTCTTCTGGGGGTCCAGGTTCGTCGCCGCCTGTAATTTAGAATAAGCTATCAGATACATAAGTGCTGTCTATCTGTGCTGTCAACTGTCCACGCTGACTACCTAAAAAGACGATTCATAATCGCACGACAACATGCCAAGCAAATGTTCTGAACGTTTCTTAACCTGGATGTAAGGTTATTATCTGGAGAAAGTGCTGAATACTTGGAAGGAATTTGAGGTTTTGGGTTGGAGGAAAGGAATGGTGCCCAACCTCTTGGCGGACGGTCGGGAATGGAACACCGACCTGCAAGAAGCGAGCCCGTCGCTCTACCGTACATTTCAAAGCGATTGATTCTAACGTGAAACTATTGAAGGAGGGTGGGGGGCGGGCTATGTCTTTCACCTATGTCTTTCAGGAAGTCTGGTCGGGGACCGGGCCGATGGGACGTTGAGTCCCGAAATAATCGCAAGGTAACCTAGGGAAGAAACTTATTCTAGGAATCAAAGCGTGTTTATCAACGCCGGCATTACAACAAGAATAAAATGTGATTTAAAATTTACATTGAAAGTTCGCCTTTCATTCGTGTAGAACTAAAGAACATAACAACATATGTTATGAAGAGCATATGTTCATCTCCCTAAGACAGAAATAACCATAAGACAGAAATAAAGGAACAGACAGAAATAAAGGAACAGACAGAAATAAAGGAACAGACAGAAATAACTGTACGGGAAAATAATGATCACTTCTAACATAGTATCACAGACAGGAATATGTCATCAGAAACAAGGCAAATTCTTTTTCCAGAAAACTTACAGCTCCCGAATTCAAATTCCCAAAAGCACTTACATCTCTCTCTCGAGTATTGTTCGCTGAAGGTACAGAATCCACGAAAAGAAAGGAATCTTAATATAAGACACATTTTCAAGAATGTTCCAAAGTGTTGGATACGATATTGGGCTTAGGGCGAGGCTACGGGATCCAGTAAGTTCAGTAGAACTTCGGTTTCAACCCTTTTTAACCCTGTCGTAGCTCAGTCGATTAAGGCAGTGTCTGGGATGCTCCCGGACGCAGGTTCGAATCCTCGTCACGGCCCTTGTGGATTTGTTCATTAGGGCCTTTCATCCCCTGGAGGTAAAACTTCACCCTTCATCCCCTGGAGGTAAAACTTCACCTTTCATCCCCTGGAGGACAAGCTTCACCACAGGAGCTTCCTGGCCAACCAGTATATATCACATCACCCTAGAGGTAAAAGTTTTACCTTCAGGGTTGACTTGAAGTAAAGAGTTGAAGAAGAGTTTACTTCATCCAACCTTCAGGGTTGGATGAAGTAAGCTCTTGGTATAAATACACCGAGAAGCGGGATGTATACACTTCTTGGTGTATACATGTAAACAAAGTGTTTTATGAATTATGAATTGCTGTATACATTCCTTTACTTAATACTAAATTACTAATTATTTCTGTTATAAGTAAAACAAATAAATGGTTCACCTACTCTTAATTCCATTTATTATTCACTAAAATTGTTTGACTAATTAATTCTATAATAATTATAAATTGTATTATTAGTAGCAGAATCATCGATTTTTTTTATCAATTTTCCTATAAAAATTTATCACCAGTGTTGTAAAATGAGGATGATATGTAAATAATTGTCAGACAGGACGTCAAACGTACCATCGTCAGGTAAACTGATGTCATACTTTACCCCACAAACCTTAAAGCAGATAGTAAACAGCAACCACTAACACTGACAAAGATTCAAGCTAGAATAGACATATATATATATATATATATATATATATATATATATATATATATATATATATATATATATATATATATATATATATATATATATATATATATATATATATATATATATATATATATATATATATATATATATATATATGTCTATCTTTCGAGTGAAACAATCCAATGGTTCCACGTCTATCATTTTTTTTATTATTCAGTTAGTACAGTGGTTCAATAGGAAACAATTTATAAAAAAATATATATATTTAACGTACGTTTGCATATTTGCTTTCGCATCCATATGAGGATCCCAGAGATGAGAGCGACGAGGGATACTGTCACCGAGATGACGACAACCTTAAGATGTGTGCTCTGGGCATCACTTGGTTGGTAACCGTAGGAGGGAAGTGTTGTGGTGTTCCAGGTGACAGAGCAGCGGGTGTCATTCGGTTGTAACTCTAAAGAATTGGTTGACGGATGGGTGGTGGTGGTGGTGGTGGTGGCACCGGCCAAGGAGGAGCTGGATGGGGAGGCTTCGGGGTCGTCTCCATCAGTAGGGTGTTGAGTGGCAGCGGTGCGAGGCGGGTAGAGGCATTCAGGGCGCTTCCTCGTCCATTTGGAAGATCCTTTAGCTGATACTTCAATGTGCTTAAATTTGTTTGTTCTCGACCATTTTTTCGTAATGATGGTTTTATTGTAACATCTGTCAACTGACAACTTCAATCCCCATTTATTAGGGGTGATCCCTGCATTATGTTGCACAAATGCCTTTACTTTTAACTCGTGCAAATGAGAGAGATTGCATAACCTTTTTTCAGTAAATGTGATCTTCACCTGAGACAGAAGAAGTATACCTAATGTCAATGTCACATTGACGGAGATGGACTGTTCATTAAGAACGAAGTACAAGGAGGCAGTCCGCTTAGTAAATGTACCAATGATTCTCCAATTCACTGAATTCACGACCTTAACTGAGTCACATTCATCTCTCTTTCTCCTTTGGTGACGGATCTCTTGCTTCCAGCTTTTGTTTTCACTGTCCAGTTGTGAGGTGTTGGCGTCCCAGCGCGAGGACCTGTCTTGAACCATCGGTGTCCCGTTGCTGCTTGTGAGGGCCGAGAGTTGTATCACACGGGAGGAAGCATTATTCATAATATTGATCAGCTGGGCTTTTGTTGCAAGCAGAGGGACAGCAGTGGTGAGTGAGGTGTTTGTGAGGGACCTGGAAGTGAGGACCTGCAACCTGGAGATATAGAGTGACTGGGTCTTGAGGGCAGGCGAGGCAAACACACCGGCCGACTTCTCGCTGCTGCTCTGCGCCAATATCGCGACTATAATGAGCCACAACAGCATAATTGCACGCACTTCACAGCTGCGTGATGCGGCATAATCACGCACAAACATCTTAAACAACGCATGCACAACACTCCCTCTTCAACTATGCACGCAATTTGGGTCTTCCAGTCGCGCCCTCACATTGTGATAGCCGCCTCAGTATGTACTAAGCATAATCTTATGAGCTCTTCCCAGAAAACATGGGCGGATGTGCATCCTGCCAATGTGCGGATGTCTAAGAAAATCGCCATTTCTAGCGAAATATGCCACGCTACAGTATCATACTGTATATATACAGTGCATATATTCACTACAGTATATTTTGGTAGCAGTCTTTCCTATAGGCATATAATATTGAATGTGATATAAAGGGAAAAATCAATGATTCTAGCGCAAATCTTCTCTATTTTTCATACATTTTTATTCACTTGAGAAGGAAGCTTAAAAATGAACTCTTCAAAGTTCATTTGTACAGTTTTATTTGGCTTGACGCAAAAATATTTTTGTTAACATAGTTAAAGGCAGAGTTGGAATGATCACAATTTTTTGTCCTGTATGATATATACACGAGGATGAGGTGAGGGTGAAGCACCTCCCTATAGGTCCATTGTATCTTGTCAATCACCTGTTTGCATGATGGCTGATAGAGTATGTTGTATGTCCCGTCGTGTTCCGGAAGTTAGTAGAGTGTAATTTGGGTGTTAACATCAGAGGTCCACAACTCTTCAACTTCTAACCAACAAATATATATATATATATATATATATATATATATATATATATATATATATATATATATATATATATATATATATATATATATATATATATATATATATATATATATATATATATATATATATATATATATATATATATATATATATTATTAAATATGACCGAAAAAGTAAGATTAATAATTCTAACACGAATTTTCTCAATCTTTCGTACATTATATATATATATATATATATATATATATATATATATATATATATATATATATATATATATATATATATATATATATATATATATATATATATATATATATATATATATATATATATTATTAAATATGACCGAAAAAGTAAGATTAATAATTCTAACACGAATTTTCTCAATCTTTCGTACATTACGCTTCACTGTTGGAGGTAAATCAAAAATCACTTCTCCAAAATTCATTTTTATTTCTAGTCTGACGCGACACGGGCGCGTTTCGTAAAACTTATTACATTTTCAAAGACTTCACAAATACACAACTGATTAGAACTTGCGTTTCAAAGTTTTTATATCTACATTTGAGTGAGGTGGGAAGGTTGATGTGGCATTACATTTGAGTGAGGTGGGAAGGGTGATGTGGCATTAACACAAGACAGAACACTAGGGGATATTAATAGGGTATTAAAAGTATCAACACAAGACAGAACAGAAACAATGGGTATTGAATAGAAGTGTTTGTAGAAAGCCTATTGGTCCATATTTCTTGATGCTTCTATATTGGAGCGGAGTCTTGAGGTGGGTAGAATATAGTTGTGCAATAATTGGCTGTTGATTGCTGGTGTTGACTTCTTGATGTGTAGTGCCTCGCAAACGTCAAGCCGCCTGCTATCGCTGTATCTATCGATGATTTCTGTGTTGTTTACTAGGATTTCTCTGGCGATGGTTTGGTTATGGGAAGAGATTATATGTTCCTTAATGGAGCCCTGTTGTTTATGCATCGTTAAACGCCTAGAAAGAGATGTTGTTGTCTTGCCTATATACTGAGTTTTTTGGAGCTTACAGTCCCCAAGTGGGCATTTGAAGGCATAGACGACGTTAGTCTCTTTTAAAGCGTTCTGTTTTGTGTCTGGAGAGTTTCTCATGAGTAGGCTGGCCGTTTTTCTGGTTTTATAGTAAATCGTCAGTTGTATCCTCTGATTTTTGTCTGTAGGGATAACGTTTCTATTAACAATATCTTTCAGGACCCTTTCCTCTGTTTTATGAGCTGTGGAAAAGAAGTTCCTGTAAAATAGTCTAATAGGGGGTATAGGTGTTGTGTTAGTTGTCTCTTCGGAGGTTGCATGGCTTTTCACTTTCCTTCTTATGATGTCTTCGATGAAACCATTGGAGAAGCCGTTATTGACTAGGACCTGCCTTACCCTACAGAGTTCTTCGTCGACTTGCTTCCATTCTGAGCTGTGGCTGAGAGCACGGTCGACGTATGCGTTAACAACACTCCTCTTGTACCTGTCAGGGCAGTCGCTGTTGGCATTTAGGCACATTCCTATGTTTGTTTCCTTTGTGTAGACTGCAGTGTGGAAACCTCCGCCCTTTTCCATGACTGTTACATCTAGGAAAGGCAGCTTCCCATCCTTTTCCGTCTCGTAAGTGAAACGCAGCACGGAACTCTGCTCAAATGCCTCCTTCAGCTCCTGCAGATGTCTGACATCAGGTACCTGTGTAAAAATGTCGTCAACATACCTGCAGTATATGGCCGGTTTCAAGTTCATGTCGACTAAGACTTTTTGCTCGATGGTACCCATGTAGAAGTTTGCAAACAGGACACCTAGGGGAGAACCCATGGCGACCCCATCTACTTGCTTATACATGTGCCCATCCGGGCTCAAGAAGGGTGCCTCTTTAGTACAAGCTTGGAGTAGTTTCCTCAGAATACTTTCTGGCATGTCAAGAGGAGTACAGGCTGGATCACGATACACTCTGTCGGCTATCATTCCGATTGTCTCGTCCACAGGTACGTTGGTAAACAGCGATTCTACGTCCAACGAGGCTCTTATCCCTGTGGCCTGTGCGCCCCGCAGTAAGTCCACAAATTCCTTTGGAGACTTCAGGCTGAAGGCGCAAGGAACATAAGGAGTCAGCAGGCCGTTGAGTCGCTTCGCCAGTCTGTACGTGGGTGTGGGTATCTGGCTAATGATTGGCCGAAGTAGGTTTCCAGGCTTGTGCGTCTTGACATTTCCATACGCATATCCAGGTTTATATTCCCCAATGATCTTTGGCAGGTGGAGTCCTGCCAACAAACTGATCGAAACTGTGAACGCCAAGAAATCCGGACTCCACCTGCCAAAGATCATTGGGGAATATAAACCTGGATATGCGTATGGAAATGTCAAGACGCACAAGCCTGGAAACCCACTTCGGCCAATCATTAGCCAGATACCCACACCCACGTACAGACTGGCGAAGCGACTCAACGGCCTGCTGACTCCTTATGTTCCTTGCGCCTTCAGCCTGAAGTCTCCAAAGGAATTTGTGGACTTACTGCGGGGCGCACGGGCCACAGGGATAAGAGCCTCGTTGGACGTAGAATCGCTGTTTACCAACGTACCTGTGGACGAGACAATCGGAATGATAGCCGACAGAGTGTATCGTGATCCAGCCTGTACTCCTCTTGACATGCCAGAAAGTATTCTGAGGAAACTACTCCAAGCTTGTACTAAAGAGGCACCCTTCTTGAGCCCGGATGGGCACATGTATAAGCAAGTAGATGGGGTCGCCATGGGTTCTCCCCTAGGTGTCCTGTTTGCAAACTTCTACATGGGTACCATCGAGCAAAAAGTCTTAGTCGACATGAACTTGAAACCGGCCATATACTGCAGGTATGTTGACGACATTTTTACACAGGTACCTGATGTCAGACATCTGCAGGAGCTGAAGGAGGCATTTGAGCAGAGTTCCGTGCTGCGTTTCACTTACGAGACGGAAAAGGATGGGAAGCTGCCTTTCCTAGATGTAACAGTCATGGAAAAGGGCGGAGGTTTCCACACTGCAGTCTACACAAAGGAAACAAACATAGGAATGTGCCTAAATGCCAACAGCGACTGCCCTGACAGGTACAAGAGGAGTGTTGTTAACGCATACGTCGACCGTGCTCTCAGCCACAGCTCAGAATGGAAGCAAGTCGACGAAGAACTCTGTAGGGTAAGGCAGGTCCTAGTCAATAACGGCTTCTCCAATGGTTTCATCGAAGACATCATAAGAAGGGAAGTGAAAAGCCATGCAACCTCCGAAGAGACAACTAACACAACACCTATACCCCCTATTAGACTATTTTACAGGAACTTCTTTTCCACAGCTCATAAAACAGAGGAAAGGGTCCTGAAAGATATTGTTAATAGAAACGTTATCCCTACAGACAAAAATCAGAGGATACAACTGACGATTTACTATAAAACCAGAAAAACGGCCAGCCTACTCATGAGAAACTCTCCAGACACAAAACAGAACGCTTTAAAAGAGACTAACGTCGTCTATGCCTTCAAATGCCCACTTGGGGACTGTAAGCTCCAAAAAACCCAGTATATAGGCAAGACAACAACATCTCTTTCTAGGCGTTTAACGATGCATAAACAACAGGGCTCCATTAAGGAACATATAATCTCTTCCCATAACCAAACCATCGCCAGAGAAATCCTAGTAAACAACACAGAAATCATCGATAGATACAGCGATAGCAGGCGGCTTGACGTTTGCGAGGCACTACACATCAAGAAGTCAACACCAGCAATCAACAGCCAATTATTGCACAACTATATTCTACCCACCTCAAGACTCCGCTCCAATATAGAAGCATCAAGAAATATGGACCAATAGGCTTTCTACAAACACTTCTATTCAATACCCATTGTTTCTGTTCTGTCTTGTGTTGATACTTTTAATACCCTATTAATATCCCCTAGTGTTCTGTCTTGTGTTAATGCCACATCACCCTTCCCACCTCACTCAAATGTAATGCCACATCACCCTTCCCACCTCACTCAAATGTAGATATAAAAACTTTGAAACGCAAGTTCTAATCAGTTGTGTATTTGTGAAGTCTTTGAAAATGTAATAAGTTTTACGAAACGCGCCCGTGTCGCGTCAGACTAGAAATAAAAATGAATTTTGGAGAAGTGATTTTTGATTTACCTCCAACAGTGAAGCGTAATGTACGAAAGATTGAGAAAATTCGTGTTAGAATTATTAATCTTACTTTTTCGGTCATATTTAATAATATATGTCTACAGGAAAGACTGCTACCAAAATATACTAATATATATATATATATATATATATATATATATATATAAATATATATATATATATATATATATATATATATATATATATATATATATATATATATATATATATAAAATGTTGCTGGAACAGTGGTTAAAGAATTCAACAATAGAACTTGACAACTGCTTGTAGGAGTTGCCGGATCATCTTGACTGTGATAACTGACAATTAAAGTCTGCGGACAGAGAGCACCAATAGCATCACACGCCAAGCTGCACACTGGGACGCCCGGAGTTTGGCCCTATGGCGTCAGTGAGGAGAAAAACCCTCCACGCTGGTCACGTGTAAATCGCAAGTAAGCTTCCTTTCACATTTGAGGTCTTGTTTAAGTGGCCTTTTTATTTCAGTGCATCAAGAGCTGCAAGCCATTTCTGTTTCTTTGGAACTCGTACACTCTTTGTATCGGTGCGCGTATATGCTCTTTGCACGTAGAGTGTACGCGCACCTATCTCCGTACACCCCGTTAAATGCGGTTATATTATGGCCTTCGTATAATACAAATAAAAAACTACTACAGAAGGCCTACTGACTCATGCCAGCAAACTCCCATATATATATATTATATATATATATATATATATATATATATATATATATATATATATATATATATATATATATATGGGAGTTTATATATATATATTATATATATATATATATATATATATATATATATATATATATATATATATATATATATATATATATATATATATATATATATATATATATATATATATAGTTTGTGAGGGTACCACCTCTGGTGCCAATGTGGGGACCCATAGCCTCAGAGAAGAAAATAAAAAGTATTCAGAGGAGATCTTGTGGTTTCTCACTGAACACTAATATTATCTTCTCCTACCACCCCCATTCTTTTGTATGTACACATATATATTTACTTTATTTGAACTTTGTTACAAAAAAGGAGTTACATATGGGTTACAAAGATGGTTATCATAGGTTGTCGAGTTCCTCCAGCTCCTCAGATGGCGGGCAGGAACCCTATATATATATATATATATATATATATATATATATATATATATATATATATATATATATATATATATATATATATATATATATTTATATATATATATGTATCTCTCTCTCTCTCGTATATATATATATATATATATATATATATATATATATATATATACATATATATATATATATATATATATATATATATATATATATATATATATATATATATATATACTCACAGTATTATAATGAACACAGCTGCGACGACGGAGAAGGCTACGACCACCAAGAGGAGGATTACAGCGACTTGTATCCTCTGGTTGCGACTTGGAAGTAAACCATATGAGTGGGTTGACGGACGGGAGGTGGTGTCACGGGCCAAGGTGTCACCCTGGCCGGTGTCACCCTGGCCGGTGTCACCCTGGCCGGTGACACCCTGGCCGGTGACCTCGAAGTCATCCCGTGGACTGGATGGGGAGATTTCGGGGTCGTCTCCATCAGTAAGGTGTTGAGTGGCAGCGTTGTGGGGCGGGTAGAGGCACTCAGGGCCGTTACTCGTCCATTTGGAAGATCCCTTAGCTGATACTTCAATGTGCTTAAATTTGTTTATTCTTGAAAAATATTTCGTAATGATGGTATTGTTGTAACATCTGTCAACTGACAACTTCACTCCCCATTCATTCTGATTGAACGCCTCATTGTATTGCTCAAATGCCTCTACTTTTAACTCATGCAAATGAGAGAGATTGCATAGCTTTTTTTCAGTAAATGTGAACTTCACTTGAAACGGAAGAACTATACCTAATGTCAATGTCACATTGACGAAGATGAACTCTTGATTAAGAACGAAGAACAAGGTGACAGTCTGTTCAGTAAATGTACCAATAATTCTGTAATCCACGGAATTCCTGACCATAACTGAGTCACATTCATCTCTTTTTCTCCTCTGGCGACGGATCTCTTGCTTCCAGCTTTTGCTTTTGCGGTTCATCTGTGTGGTGTTGGCGTCCCAGCGCGAGGACCCGTCTTGAACCATTGGTGTCCCGTTGCTGCTTGTGAAGGCTGAAGGTTCTGTCACACGGGAGGAAGCGTTATTCATAATATTGATCAGCTGGGCTTTTGTTGCAAGCAGAGGGACAGCAGTGGTGAGTGAGGTGTTTGTGAGGGACCTGGGGGTGAGGAGCTGTAACCTGGAGATATGGAGTGACTGGGTCTTGAGGGCAGGCGAGGCAAACACACCGGCCCACTTCTCGCTGCTGCTCTGCGCCAATATCGCGACTATAATGAGCCAGGACAGCATCTTTGCACACACTTCACAGCTGCGTGATGCAGTATAATCACGCACAAACATCTTAAACCGCACATGCACAACACTCCCACTTGAACAATACACGTAATTCAGATCTTCCAGTAGCGCCTTAACAGTTTCGTAGCCGCCTCAGTATGTACTAAAGAACAAATTCTCATACGTTTTTCCCAGCCATGGGCGGATGTGTATCCTGTCTAAAGGTACGAATGTCTACAAAAATTAAGGTCACAGATGAAAGAAGCCACAGCACTGTAATCACACAACTGTCGCCACACTACTGTAGCCACTCTACTGTCGTCACTTCTATAGCCACTCTACTGAAATCACAGTTCTGTAGTCTACTGTAACAACACTACTGTAGCCAAGTACCACCAGCTTTGCAACCGGATGAGTATTCTGAGAGGTAAACTGCACTCCTCGGCGTATGAAAGTTTACCTTAGTCCTGAAACTTGTTTAGAACTAGCGTATGCTTGTTGTTCGGTCAGTACACTATTGTGAGGTGTTTACATTGGGCGATTGTTGGTTGCCTTGACGGGTGGTTGTTTGCTACTGCTGGGTGACTGTTTTTCAGTCTCAGTATGGGGACTTACGTGCCGCCACTAAGGAGGAAGGACTCGGCTGGGCTGACATTTACCTGTCGGGTGGATATTGGCGTCGTCAGCAACACTGTTTGCAGTTATGGGTGTGAAAGTGGAAGATCTCGTCGGTCTACAGGTTGTTCGTGACGACAGAGTAGTTCTGAAGTTCGCCGAGAGTGGCGTGTTCCGGAGGTTTCTCGACCAGTATGAGGACAAGGTGGTGGGGCTGAGCAACGGTCTTGGCTCTGTGACTGTGACGAATTTGAGTGTGGAGTACACTTACGGGTCTATTAAGAATGCGCCGTTTGAAATGTCTGAGGATCTTCTCCGTCGGGCACTTGCCAGGTATATGGGCGTGTGGACTCTATTCGTGCCTGGAGATATACAACCGGGGACGTCAAGGGACTCGGTAATGGTTACAGGACGGTTAAGATGGTTCTTCATGGGAATGTGCCGTCTTCTCTCGCGCTTGCTAGCTTTACGGTCTGCTTCTCCTACCGTGGGCACACTCGGACGTGTTTTAAATTTGGCCACGTTGGACATTTGGCTGTTTCCTGCGACATTCGGTTGTATGATCGGGTAAATGTGTTTCATGAAGCGGATTTTCCTCCCTTGCCCGAGCGTGAGGATGTCTCGGTTGTGGATGATACCCCTTGTAAGAGGACGGCCGCGGTGATGGGTGCCGCTCTAGTTAGTGCGGTTGGTGGTGTTGGTGTCGGGGAAGTTGTTATAACTTTTATTTGTGTAATGACATTTTCAAATAAAGTTAGATATATATACACACATACCAAAAGAATAGGGGTGGTAGGAGAAGAAAATATTTAAGAGTTCAGTTAGGATCCACAAGGTCTTCTCTGAGTACTCTTTATTTTCTTCTCCGAGGCTATGGGTCCCTACACTTGCACCAGAGATGGTACCCTTTTTTTTTATTTATATATATATATATATATATATATATATATATATATATATATATATATATATATATATATATATATATATATATATATATATACATATATATATAATATAAAGTATCCAAATAGGAAAAATAACTCGAAAATTCCAAACGCTTTCGTGTTCCAACACATTTTCAAGGAACACAGTAACGCAGCATTCATTGAAAATAAGTTGAGACACGAAAACATGTCGGAACTACTGAATTTTCGTCTTTTTTTCCTGTGTGTATTTTTGCGTCTAACTAAACCACATGATTATTCTCGCATTAGATATATAAGTAATCACCAAGATATCACACACAAGGGCTTTAACCCACAGACATGCACAACACTTCCACTTTAACTATACTTGTAATTCAGGTCTTCAATAACCCTCTCAAAGTTTGAAAGCCGCCTCTGTATGTACTAAATAGCACAATCTCATGATCTTTTCACAGAAAACACAGGCGGATGTGCATCCGGCCCAGGTGTGGAGAGCTGACAAATACAATGTCGCCAGCGAAGGAAGCCATAGCTGTTGCCACACTACTGCAGTAACATTACTGTAGCCACACTACAGTAGTAACATTACTGTAGCTACTTTAATGCAGCCACACTACTGTAGTAACATTACTCTAGCCACACTACAGTAGTAACATTACTGTAGCCACACTACAGTAGTAACATTACTGTAGCTACTTTAATGCAGCCACACTACTGTAGTAACATTACTCTAGCCACACTGCCGTAATCACACTACTGTAGCAACTTTACTCTAGCCATAGTACTTTAGCCATACTACCGTAGTAACATTACTGTAGCCACATTACCATTACAGCCACACTACTGTAGCAATGCTAGTGTAGCAACATTACTGTTGTCACGCTGCTGTAGCCAGAATACTGTAACCCCCCACAACTGTAACCTTGGAAAAGCTGAAGAATATAAATAGATGTCTTTCTGATAACACTTTTAGATAAGAATCCAAGTATCATGTTTGCCTTCCTTGGCAAGGAAGGCATAATATATATATATATATATATATATATATATATATATATATATATATATATATATATATATATATATATATATATATATATATATATATATGTATATATATATATATATATATATATATATATATATATATATATATATATATATATATATATATATATATATATATATATATATTATCATGTTTGAATAGTAATCCATGAGTCCTAAATCCTTCTTGTCTGCAGATTTAGCAATTTCTGCCTTGTTAAGCTGCTGTTTGGGAGCTCTTTTAAATTACAAGTTAAGTTAATAATCAGGAGAGAACATTGAGCCATCACGACTATATATCATTTGGAAAGGATATGAGGACAAGAATTTAGGATGGGTCGGAGGAAAGGAATTTTGCTCTACCACTTGGATGTTCGGGGATTAAACTCCGGCCTGCAAGAAGAGAGGCTGTCGCTGTACCGTCCAATCCAAATGGTTGGAATGTCATAATTCAAAGGCTAAGAAACTTGCAATAACATCGTTACTCAGCATCTTTCAACGTTTCGTCCTCTATAAAAGAATATTAACGTGGAAACAGACTTGCCCTCGTTCCAGCACGATAACAGTCTTGTTTACTAATGATATGGCGTCAGATTTTCCTGAGTGTAATGTTGATAAACAAGGAATCTGACCTTGACTATTAATGTTTACCATATTGATGATATATAAAATAATAATAATATTAATCAAACCCACTCTTTTTTATAGTTTGTGTGATGGTAGTACTTGCACCTCTATCCCCCTGCATCTCCCTCACCCTGCACCTCTCTCACCACCTCCCTCACCCTGCACTTCTCTTCCCCAACAGAAAGGGTTAGCCAGCGATGGTGGACACAGGTGTGAGAGTTCTCATCTCACTCGATAACACGCCACCTGCTCTCAGCACTTGATCAAAACATAGCCTTGTGAAATTCCCCAAACTGATGCGTTTCACGGCACCCTCCACCCAAGCACATCCCCCCCACCCCAGTCTCCTACACATGAACCCCCCTCTACAGTAACCCCCCCCTCACAATATGTATCACGTTCGCCACTCTAATGCTATAGGTGTTTATTTTCTACCATCCAAGACGTTCCCGTTACCCCTTGGTTATTAATCTCGTATTGCTATATTATATCGTCCACACTACTGACCCACTACCCCAAACACACACACACACACCCTCCCAACACACATACACCCCCTCATCCCAAAACACATACACACACCCCCTCTCTCTCCCCCTCTCTCACACACACACAGCCAGAGACGTGTCGCAGGAGCCTTATATAGAGACATCTGGACATCAGTTGGAGTCTTCCCTTGGCTCCCGTGGTGGCGTGAGTCTGCAGTGTCCCGGGGTGACTGAGAGACAGCCGGAGCCTGTAAGAGTTAGAGTCTGTGGCAGCGTCGGAACTTCAGCTACACTAAGCATCAACAACTATGTTAAAGTACTTCCTTTGCGGTAAGTTGACCTGTCGCCGCTTCTCTGTATTGATAACCTTTGTTTCCAGTAACCATTGTTTGGTTTTGCAGCTGTATGCGAGCCTAATGATATAGCGTTAACATTGCAGACGATTGCACCTTTCATGCTTGCATTATATACACATATATATATATATATATATATATATATATATATATATATATATATATATATATATATTATTATATGAGTCTAGCGATGATGATCATGTGTTCTTTTGTCTGGGTCTCTAAATCGTTGCGATCGTTGAACCGTATATAAATATATATGTATAAACACTCGATTTAAGTGTATTACGAGAGCCTCGACCTCGGCTATGAACTGGAACTCAAAACCATGACCCCAGCCTGACTTAGAACGCCTTTCGTGACCCTTGTTGACCCGTTATTGCTCCCTACAGTGGTGGTGTTGGTGTCGTGCGGCGAGGCGGTCCCCACGACACCCATGCAGGAGGCTCCGGGCGCTTCAGTAGACGATGTCCGGTTTCTTCTTTGGACCAAGTAAGACTGGCTCGACTTTGAGATGTCGAGGGGGGGGGGGGAGGGGAATACTGGGTATTATGATCCAATTTTATGTGAAATGTTCGGAATTGATTGAGCAGTTTCTATTATAAAGATAGTCTATTTCATATAGAATAGACTATCTTTATTTTTTGCAACTGTTGTTTCTAATAATGTACCATTATGATGATAGAAAGTTAAATAATGGTACATTTGACGCCAATGTTCAAAGATTTATGAGAGGGCACTTAAAAGGGTATTCCAGACACTGTTGCAGATTCTCCCTCTAAGGCCCTAATTACTACGCCTTCGCTGCCTGCCCTAATCACTTCTCGGACCTCTTTTTGTATATTAACATATTTAGGTAAATCTATATTTACACGGCTACCTTAGACTCGTATGAAGGTTTATTGAGATAATCATGAGTTAGCCTTGACAAAAATACAAATCCCCATCATGTAGGTAGTTATGAGGAGAAAGTACTTAGTCAGTATGCCTATATAGCACTTGCAAAGGGTATGAGGACAGAGAACTGTGATTGGACAGAAGGAAAGAATAGTGAACAACCACTTTGATCATCGGGGAATCGAACGCCGACGTGCAAGAAGCGAGGCCGTCGCTGTATCTACCAATCCAAGTGATTGGTACCCATCCTCTAGGATGGTTTGTCATATAAGAAGGAAGGAGAATTATCAGGAGAAAGCACCAAGCCATTACGACTATATTGCACTTGGAAGGGATCAGGATAAGGATTTGGAATAGGACGGAGGAAAGGAATGGTGCCCAACCACTTAGACGGTCGGGGATGGGTCTCAACCACTTGGATTGATAGATCAGAACTCTCACCTTTTTCCTCCCGTGGGTATTCAGGAGCAACTCCGGCGACGGTGCCTACTACGAAGTGGTCCTCGACGACTCAGGGAGCCTCAACGGGTCGCCGCTCAACGCCAATGACCCCACAGTCGTCCTCATTCACGGGTTCTCGAGCTCCGGCGACAGCGGCTGGCCCGTGGACGCCAAGACCGGTACGTTATGGAAAGATCTGGAGACGTGAGCTAATATCTCTAACGGCAACGATGTTTCAACCAAAGAAACAAAAATGTTGCGTTTGTCAACATTTCGCATTTCAACATGTTTCCTTAAGAAGTTAAGCAAATTTCCCCAATAATAGATTAATAATGTTAGGCAATAATGATGCTCTGACAGTGATGTGATTTAAACCAGGATAACAGGATAAATTCAATTATTATGCGTTCAAATAAGACCTTTAGAGCTCAGAATCAGCAATTTTTACAACAAATTATCAATACATAACTCAACATAATTCTAAACAAAAAAACATTTACTACACTTACTGTACGGACATTGATTTTTTTTGGCCTTTATTTAAAAAAATTGTTTATCCTGTGTATATATAATGATTTTATTTTAAGCTTCGTAAAGATTTCACCTGAACATCCTGTACTTCTCCCGGCGATTTCTATCTCATTCTGATCTTTAACATAATTTCCAAAACCGGTGTCTGAATACTGGGAGATTACTATAGTCCTGGACTGTGTTCAGGACTAAAGTGTTCTTGCTGATTAGTCAGTAAAATGTTGTGGTGGCGTTAATAATCCTCCCACGAGGGAAAGTCCTTAAGCCCGACAACATCCCCAAACTAAACATTTCCCCCATACTTCTACCGCCATTGTCGCGACGTTCCTCAGAGCTGCTGAAGCAGGGATCGTACAACGTCATCTCCGTGGACTGGGGTAAACTAGCAGCTGCCCCCTGGTACCTCACTGCTGTAGCCAACGTTCCCCTGGTGAGTCCTCAACCACTTCCCTCCCACTCACTCCTAACCTTATCGTTTCATATTGACTATCTCTATCCATTATTTTATCTGCCACAGACCTAATGATATTTTAAATGTCTGCTATAAAGTATCTTTCAAGACTTGTCCTCTGTGTAAGGCCCATGAGGCACACTGCCTTAATTATGTCACTTTCGCAGGCGATAAGTCACAATAACGTGGCTGAAGTATGTTGACCAGACCACACACTAGAAGTTGAAGGGACGACGACGTTTCGGTCCGTCGACTTGAGAATGGTCCAGGACGGACCGAAACGTCGTCGTCCCTTCAACTTCTAGTGTGTGGTCTGGTCAACATGTCACTTTCCTTAAATAATGTCTGCACATTTCTTCCGAATGACCTGAGACGTCTCTCCCATGCAGGTGGGTGCCCACACAGCCACTTTCCTGGACTGGCTGAAGGCCTCCGTGGGTCTGGACACCAGCAAGCTGCAGATCACTGGACACTCGCTGGGCGCTCACGTCTCGGGCGCCGTCGGCCAGAACGTCGCCTCCTTCACCGTTCCCGCCATCACTGGTATTAAGACTCTTAGACCTCCTTGGTCCCGCTGGGAGACTTGGACAACCTGGTCCCAAGCCTCCTTAAGTGTGATGTCATAACTGACGTCGTGAGGCTTTATATTTAGAATGATTATTGTTATTATTACAATAATATAATTGCAATTAATTTTATTATTAGAATTAATGTTGTAATTATTGTTATTAATATTTTGGTTATTATTATTATTGTAATGGTTTTATTATTATCATTAGCATGGTTATGGGTGTAACCGAACCTTTACTCAACTGTGCGGTGTATTGGAACAGGTTTGGACCCGGCGGGACCGGAGTTCTACTCTAAACCAACGTCTGAACGTCTAGACGCGTCTGACGCAGCATTCGTCCAAATCATCCACACCAATGGTGGCGAGATACTGCAAGTACGTCACTTTCGGAGTGCTGTAAACGACTATATTCAGCCGGTTTTTTGGTGTGATTTATTGGGGATTTATAGAGCTAGAATGGAGCTGCGTTTCAGTTCTTGGGTCCTGACTCTAGCTGCCTTCAGTCGACTGATGTTCATGATTCCTGTTCTTTTGTCTCTGGCTAATCTGCATTTGAATCTGTGTGTTGTGGCTCCGTCACTTCAACCTCTCATTTATAACATGTCTTGGCTATTCTGACACGTGAAGAGTTATTATTTAAATACCTGTAGCGTATCCGGGGACTGCGTTTATATGTGTGTTTCCTTGTTGAATTCTTCAGGTTTACAATAACCCGACTTCCTTGTAAATTCCACTGAGTATTTCGTGTGTTGTGATCATATCTCCCCCTGTTTCTTTTTTCTTAGGAATGTATGGATTAGTTTTTAGATTCTAATCATAACCGCTGGGTCTAATCTGGTGGCATCAGTTTGAGCTTTCTCCAACTTTATACATAAGACTCGAATGGCTGTATTAGGTTCAAGCGTAACTCAAGGGAGATCCCATGATTGGGGCCAGACAACATGTATTCACCTCAGGTGTTCAGCGTATATTGTCGCTTTGTTTACGATATTTTGTCTTATCCCTCAGAGCTGTGTGGGCCTCGCGGACACCGCCGGCCAGGTCGACTTCTTCCCTAACGGAGGCGTTCACCAGCCCGGGTGTGTCGACCTGGGTGAATGGACCGACCTGCTTGAAGGTAATAGCTGGCCAAACGCACTCACGACCCACTGACACCTGTGTCGTCCTCACAGGTTCAGTGGAGCAGCTGACTACACGTGTGTGTGTGTGTGTGATCCCTCCTCTTTGTCTGCGTGGATGGACCTCGTGTGTGTGTGTCCATCTATGCAGATGGACACACACACACACACACACACACACACACACACACACACACACACACACACACACACACACACACACACACACATATATATATATATATATATATATATATATATATATATATATATATATATATATATATATATATATATATATATATATATATATATATATATATATATATATATATATAGCTATTAGATGTTCGCTCTAATTTGTCCATATATTACCTTTTTTTCCATTTGTGACATCCAGTCTCTGACCATAGAAGCATAGAAGATTGTGTGTACCCAAGGATGACCTACTTTCTCTATTCATACATGGCCCCCCCCCCCCCCTCTTTGTGTTCACAGATGTCTTTCTATGATTCACTTTTTATGTTCTCCGGTGTCCTAATTTATAGATGGCTTCCATCTGTGCACGTATGTGACCACTTTGGGTGTCTATAGATAACGCCTCTTCTTTTTTCAATAGATGATCCCCGTCTTTTGTCCAGGGATTTCGCCCTTCTTTTGTCCGTTGATGACGCCCCTTCTTTTTTGTCTGTAGATAATACCACTTCTTTTTGTCCGTAGATGACGCCCCTCCTTTTTGTCCGTAGATGACGCCCCTTCTTTTTGTCCGTAGATGACGCCCCTTCTTTTTGTCCGTAGATGACGCCCCTCCTTTTTGTCCGTAGATGACGCCCCTTCTTTTTGACTGTAGATGACGCCCCTTCTTTTTTGACTGTAGATGACGCCCCTTCTTTTGTCCAAAGACGAGTCCGTTTCTGTAGCAACCGAAGACTCACTTGTGCCTGTGGATGACCCCCTTTCTGTAACCCTCAGTATTTGATGCAAGTCTAAAAAAAATAGGTAGCTCGTGGATAATACCATTTGCCCCTAGGGGAAATTATAGATTAAAATGCGACGAGAACAGGTTGCTCCAGTGGCCGTGGAGGAAATACAAAGCCCTGTGCATCATGAAGCCCTCTGATTATCGTGAATACTTTTTGATTTTCCATCTTCGTCCCGAAGACATCAAGCTCCTTGATTTCACAGTTCCCACGCATGTTAAACCAGAGTACATCCACTCATTCTGTCTAGTGCGTTAAGAAAACGTATCAAGAGGACTGTTATAGCAGTTGCTGTTCCTCTGGATGTTGCAAGTTGGCTTGCAACTAAATGTTGAACTAGGGAACTATCAGGGGGGAAAGCGCCAAGTCATTACGACTATATAGCACTTGGAAAGGGTCAGGATAAGGATTTGGGATGGGAAAGGGGGAAGGAATGGTGCCCAACCACTTGGACGGTCGGGGATTGAACGCCGACCTGCATGAAGCGAGACCGTCGCTCTACCATCCACTCCAAGTGGCTGGGTGAATGTTGAGTGAATGTGTGCATGTGTGTGCTTCCCCCTTTACCCCGGAGGCGGGTGTGACGTTCAACGGGGAATCAGGCAGTGTTCTTTGCATCCACAGGCGGGTGTAGCCACGGCAGGTCCCACCTGTTCTGGGTGGAGAGCATCAACGGGTCTCCGGCCTTCAGGGCACATCCCTGCGACGACTGGACCTCCTACGAGAACGGCCAGTGCTCGTCCTGCGGCGCCGGCTGCCTGGAGATGGGCTTCCACGTGAGCCGCAGGTGAGGCACGGGGTGGGTAGGTGAGGGCAGGGAGGGTGATGGTGGGCAGGTGAGGGAGGGGGGGGGGAGAGAGAGGGAAAAGGGAGGGTCAGGGGAAGACGAGGATGGACAGGGGAGGGTAACACAGGGGTCATGAAAAACATGGAAGAATAGGAGACAGTAAGAGACGGTAGGACAAACGAACTTGGGATAAGGAGAGAAGAGGAGCAAGGTATAGTAGGATAGTACCTCCTCCGGCAACCAGGAGGCCTGGTCGACGACCGGGCCGCGGGGACGCTAAGCCCCGGAAGCACCTCAAGGTAACCTCAAGGTATGGATCAAGACAGAGTAGAGAAAGGCAAAGGGAAGGCAATAGATAATAGGAATTAATGTTAGAAAAGATAGGAGAGAAGAAAGGGAATATAATACTCACCTTCCGTCTGAACGCTCCTTCCTCGTAACTCAACCAAACATAACCATTTACTCACAAGATTCAAAGTACCTCAATATTGTCTTATTTAATTGTTTATTGATCGATATACCTATTGCTTCTCTCCAGTCTGCGAGGCACGTACTTCCTGACCACCAACAGCGACCCGCCCTACGCTCAGGGGTAGATCGACGCCTCGCTCCTAGACGATAGATAAACAAGACTGTTGGAGCCACCAGTGATCGGGAGTGTCAAGCCCTGGCCCCCTCCAGCCACTGTTAACCATCGTCACGTCGCAGTCATTATCCTTCTTCGAGTACAATTTCATCATCCTTCCCAGTCATACACATTCTTCTCATAAATTATCAAAGTCCCCTGCAAGCCATTTTCCGTGTTATGATCTCTATAATAATTCTCTTTTGCCTTCATTCGGCTTCCAGTCCCTATAATCTACACATACATTTATCGCACTCTCTCTTTGTTACTGTAATCATCCCTCCTAGTTACTTTATTTCTCCATTCTTCCAATTATTTTCAGCTATCTACGTCAATCTTCTGCCTCCATTTAAACACTATACAAAATGTTGTTTTAAAGGATAATAAACACAAATGTTAATTGTATCCTCGTTTCTTACCTTGACGGCTTGAGACTCTATAGACGTTTGTGAAGCATCTCCAGTATGGATATTGGCGGACAACTACAGAAAATTAGTTTGGGCTGGACTTTCGCAGTCATTTGGACAGGACTTTCCAAGTCATTCAGGCTGGATTTTCCCAGGCACTTGGGCTGGACTTTGCAAGTCGTTTTGGTTGGGCTTTTTCAGCCGTTTGAGATAGGATTGCCTAAGTTTTAGTCTAGATATAAGTATCTTTCGCTCATTATCTCAGGTTAAGTACCGTTAGATCTGGTCAACAAATAGATAGGAGAGATCGAGAAAAACCTCGCTCTCGACTAGAGAGATCTCGACAATAGGAAATTAAATTATCATCTCGTTTAAAAAAATATCAATCATAGTCTATCATATAAAGTAACGTTTTCTATTATTTTTGCAATATTAGAAAATGGAAAGCTAAAGAATTTAAGGTAAACTATATATTACACTAAAACTCAATCCTATACCAGAATTTATCTGAGGTGCTACTTTCTCTCATGTTGCCTCGACGGGGACAGAAGGCCGGCGGCTTACCAACTATCCCACCTTGTCCCTGAAGATTTTTTCCAACTGGATTTGCTATCACTATGGCCTCTGGTGCGTATAAAATCAGTCTCTGACTCAGGTAAAAAAAAAACTCTATGGAATTCAGAGAAGTCAATTTTAGGAATCTAGTTAGCAGTGGTGGTAGGCCTATGCCAACGTAATATTAGAAGTACCTACGTAATAAATTGCCAGGAGAAAGCTGGACAGGTTGCCATATCCCCGCTTCCTCTGTTAATCTAACAGGAAAGAGGTATTTGGTGGCAAGTTGACTGTTGTGGGTGGCATCGTGAGGAATGGTCAGCAATGCTCATGCTGCGTTCTGAAAGTAAAGTCCAGTGATTGATCTATATCATTGAAGTTTGCATATTACTCATATGTATTTCTTCATGATGATCTACACACCTGTTTGCTAAGAAATGTACTTGAACATCACACTAGGATCTCAGTTTGATTCAGTAGCGTGTTTAGAAATTGTACCCACCAGCGACAGAGGAAAGAATTCCTTTTAAGGTGAGAGAAGGGGACCCTTTTGAGGGACTTTCTCAGGGACATTCTTCAGCAACAGAGGAAAGGACCCCTACTAAACGACAGGGCCAAGAGACCCTCCCAATAAGAGACAGGGAGGAATGTCCCCCCTCCTGAAGGACACACACACACACACACACACACACACACACACACACACACACACACACACACACACACACACACACACACACACACACACACACACACACACACGACGGAGTAGTTATGGTACTAAACAAAGCCCTACTCGAGGTGTCCTGAACAGATGCCAGCTGAGGAGGAGGCGTTATTTTCAGTATCCTGTAGAGGTCAATAAACCGTTCAGTGTCACCTGGTCACAAACAGACGCTCACCAAACAAAACAAACAAATACACTCGCATACGTGTATATACAGTATTAAAGAAAGAGACAAACAGACAGACAAACACAGAAGCAAAAAGCAAATAGTAAGTAAGACACACACAAGGACACTGACACATAAGGAAAAACAAAACAGAAACTAAGTACTGATGGCAAGATAACGAAGGTATTAACAGGAAGAGTATTTACAGTTTCCGTTAAAAGGTGTCACTTGCTAACGTAACTGCTTGCAAATACAGGGTAATGGTCCGTAACTCATTAACGACAGTCCGTTGTCGTTTATGTTAGCTCGGTATTTAGAGGGGAGGTGGAATGGGCTTTGGAGGGGCTTGGAGGGGGTTGGGGGGTTTAATGGACAAGATAATTTTCATTTTTTTAGCAAATGAAGGGAATGACTGCGTTAAACTTTGTGACTAAAAATGGATCCTTATTATGGTCCTGCAGCATCTGCTTCTCCCAAGTCAAGCCATCCTAACCACTTGGGCTGGACGGTAGAGCGACGGTTTCGCTTCATGCAGGTCGGCGTTCAATCCCCCGACCGCCCAAGCGGTTGGCGACCATTTTTTCCCTTTCCCCTTCACGATTCCCCCGTCTCATCCCACCCTTTTCCAGGGCCGTATAGTCGTAATGGCTTGGCGCTTTCCTTAAAAAATTCCCTTTTCTTCTCTCAAGTGAACCGGGTCCATCGCAACTACCACTAACTCAAGTGGACGAACACTCAAAGCTGATTCACCCCCAAGTGGACGAAAACTCAGAGCTGATTCACCCCAAGTAGACGAAAACTCAAAGCTGATTCACCCCAAGTAGACGAAAACTCAAAGCTGATTCACCCCCAAGTGGACGGTTCATTCACTACAGTCTTACCCAAGTGTAAGTGTCTCTATTCAGAGACACTTACACGTCCAAGTGGACGCGTCGTTTACGACTCCCCATTAGACTCACTTCGTAATTTTACGAGTGACGTTTAATGGCTCGTTGTGTCACAACACAAAGCCGTAAAACACACATTTTGCATTGAGATTCTCGAGTTTAACTGAAAGGTTATACTCGACCCCAGAGGCCAGGAGAGAGGGTGTACTCGACCCCAGGGAAGGGAGAGAGAGTGTACTCGACCCCAGGGAAGTGAGAGAGGGTGTACTCGACCCCAGGACCAGGAGAGAGGGTGTACTCGACCCCTGGGGCCAGGAGAGAGGGTGTACTCGACCCCAGGGGCCAGGAGAGAGGGTGTACTCGACCCCAGGGCCAGGAGAGAGGGTGTACTCGACCCCAGGGCCAGGAGAGAGTGTGTACTAGACCCCAGGGCCAGGAGAGAGAGTGTACTCGACCCCAGGGCCAAGAGAGAGAGTGTACTCGACCCCAGGGCCAGGAGAGAGGGTGTACTCGACCCCAGGGCCAGGAGAGAGGGTGTACTCGACCCCAGGGAGCCCCAGATACCGCTGGAAGGCTGTATTTAAACCTAAGAGCCAGATGGTAGGTCATACTCGACTCGAGGGCCAGCTGGGAAGCTGTACTCGACATTCGGGTCAGCTGGCTACCGTTATGTGACATGCAGTATTATTAAAATATCGGATCAAATGATAAAACAATGATGACGGCACATTTTAAACTGTTTTGTAGGTGGGGCTGGGAGTTGTATTCACCTAGTTGTGCTTGAGAGGGTTGAGCTCTGCTCTTTCGGCCCGCCTCTCAACTGTCAATCAACTGTTTCTAACTACTACTACTACTACTATTTTTTTTCCACACACGCACACACCCCAGGAAGCAGCTTCAAGTGTAGATATGATAGATCCCAGTAGGCTCAGGAACCTGTATACTAGTTAATTGACAGTTGAGAGGCGGGACCAAAGAGCCAGAGCTCAACCCCCGCAAGCATAATTAGGTAAGTAAACACTCACACATACACACACAAACGCACACACACATCTCTTTAGACTTCCCAAAAGCCTTAAACACAAACAGTTCAGCCCAAAAGGCTACGGTGAAGATCTTGAGAAACATAACCAGGAAGAAAACACTGAGGTGGGTGAGAAGGTACCTAACAGACTGGAGTAAGAGTCACAGTGAGAGGGTGAGAAGTGGGTCACACACAGTGTAACTAATGGAGTCTCCCCTCCTCCCAGGAAATAATTTCTTGGACTAAGGCTATATTTAATCTTTGTCTATGACCTAACTTTCTTGGGTTGAACCATACATACCAATACTTTCACACGACTCAAAATAAATGGCGAGGTTACCTTGAGGTGCTTCCGGGGCTTAGTGTCCCCGCGGCCCGGTCGTCGACCAGGCCTCCTGGCGAACCCAAAACTCCAAAACTATTTATGAACTTATTAGTTTAGGAACTGAATATTACGACAATGAAAATATGACAATACGAGAGAGGACATAACAGATAAATAAAATATTTAATATAAATGACAAAGTGGAAAAAAAATATATTGCAATGACGGAGGAAACTATCAAGGGAAATCGCCAAGCCCTTACGACTATATAGCACTTGGAAAGGGTCAAGATAAGGATTTGGGATGGGACGGGGGAAGGAATGGTGCCCAACTACTTGGGCGGTCGGGGATTGAATGGCGACCTGCATTAAGCGAGACCGTCGCTCTACCGTCTAGTACAAGTGGTTGGCAAATTACAACAAACAAGAGTAGAGTGGAAATGTAAACTAGACACACATATATGGGTCACCAGAGTAGTAGGAAAATGCAATGAAACAGACATGAAAGAGATAGTTGAATCCTCCTCCAAATACAAGCTTTAAAGGTATGGGAAAATCGGGTTCCTAGAGCTGAAACTCAAGCATATATTCACCAATAGCTGAGTACACTCGCACGGAAGCCATTCACCTCCCCCCCCACCCCTAGCATCAGACTCATCTTAGCAGTACTCATGTTCTCTAAGTCACTATTAAGATGCTGCGGATGCGAGACGTCAGGTTAAGATGCTCTGCTGTCAAATGTTTACGGCCTCTTGAGTAGGTTCATAAACTCTCAGTGGTCATCCCCCCCGACCCTCTGATCCATCCTCCGACCCCAGAGCAATGGCCAGACCCCCCAACCTGTCTTCAGACCAGGCTCGTTCAAGCAGCGACCTTTCCCCCAAAGACGCATTTATCAATTTTTACGTAATGGTCATTAACAATAAGTTCGTTCTCATATATTAAATTAATACCATATATAAAAGTTCTATGCTGAGTTAAGTGTTGGTTTGGCGTAGTTTAGGTTAGGTTAGGTTAGGTGTTTAGGTTCTGTTGATGATTACTAGTATCTGTAGTCGGGCGTAGCACGTATCTGTAGTCGGGCGTAGCACGTATCTGTAGTCGGGCGTAGCACGTATACAGAGCTGAGATTCGAACAGAGGTCGTCAGCGAAGAATTGTTTGAGAAATGATCGAACATCAGCTGTGAGTCGTGTGTTAACCGTTTTCCATTCATAAACAGGTGTTTTGGCGGCTTGATTGACGAGCGTTTAATCTTTGTTGATGAGGACGGGCTGCTGAGCCATGGTCCGACCCTGTGAGCCATGGTCCGTCCCTGTGAGCCATGGTGCGTCCCTGTGAGCCATGGTCCGACCCTCTGAACCAGGGTCCGTCCCTGTGAGCCATGGTCCGTCCCTGTGAGCCATGGTCCGACCCTGTGAGCCATGGTCCGTCCCTGTGAGCCATGGTCCGTCCCTGTGAGCCATGGTCCGACACTCTGAGCCAAGGTCCGACCCTCTGAACCAGGGTCCGACCATCTGAGCCATGGTCCGACCCCTCTGAGCTATGGTCTGACCCTCTGAGCCAGGGTCCGACCCTCTGAGCTATGGTTTCATGGTTCAACGCAGTTTCATCTCCTTGTTGTCTAAAGATCATGTCAGTGAAGGCTTGAGAAGCTGGTGTGTGTAAGTTACGGTGGTGTTCAATGGACATCCTGAGGAGTGAAGTGAGTCAACAATCACAGTGCGTGAGGGTTTGTGTAATTGTGGTTGTTTGTTATTGATCCTGGTTTAGAGGGAGAGAGAGAGAGAGAGAGAGAGAGAGAGAGAGAGAGAGAGAGAGAGAGAGAGAGAGAGAGAGAGAGAGAGAGAGAGAGAGAGAGAGAGAGAGAGAGAGAGAGAGAGAGAGAGAGAGAGAATATTTAACAGACAATAAACAAGCCCACGCGTGCACGCACGTGTACATTTATATACACGAGCGAACACTAAATTAAAAGAAAGATAAACAAAGCAACAGACACTCTACGAACCCAGTCACGTCTCGCTGGACTGGCCAGCAGGTGCCTGTGGGATGTGTGTGTGTGTGTGTGTTTCTCTTTGTTTGTTGTTTACCTTATAAAAGTTAATGGAGTTTGCAGGACCAGTCTCGAGCCCCCAGGGCTCCCTCCTTTCCCAATGGCGGTTGTTTGACGTACTGACGCCCCGACTCATTTGTTTCGTGCTAGTTAAACGTTGTTTCGTGTCAGTTAAACGTGTTTATGGCCGCCGTTCACTGAAAAGGTGTTTTGTCTTCCGCGTTGTTCATCTGCGCGTCTATAGCTTCCTTGCTAGTCGTCCAGGCACATGATTGTTCATACTCACAATAAGTGCATGAAATATACCAGTAGCGTACGTGTCTCTGGGACCCTCTCTCTCTTATTGTGGGTGATCGTGGTTAGGTCGGTAGACCTCCAGGGGTCGTGAGTTACAGGCCTTGATGGTACATGTGAATGAAATAAGAAATACATACATACATACATACATACATACATACATACATACATACATACATACATACATACATACATACATACATACATACATACATACATATGTGTGTAAATCACGATAATGAACACGTGATGAAAAATGTGACAATGTCAGACCACGGAGGAAGAATTGAAACAGGAATTTCCTTAAGTAATTTCGTATATTAATACATCTTCGGAATTCCTTCTGAAGCACTAACTTGCTTAGTCCACAAGTGAAGTTTAACAAACTTTAGACACCCACCAGTGGGCCTCGAATCCAATAAGCACAACTACCTTCCAGTAGCTGCCATAACCAGTACGCCTTAGTCCACTACACCAACATTAAGGGTCTGATGTTGGTGTAGGTCTATATAATATGTAGTGAAGATAGACTCGTATATTTCATTCACAACTCTGGGTTTTTATACACGATAAGAATAGCCTGTTATATCTCATTCACAGGCAGAGAGCCAGCACCCTCCCCCCACACACACATACACACACACACACACACACACATACACACACACACACACACATACACACACACACACACACATACACACACACACACATACACACACACACACACACACACACACACACACACACATACACACACACACACACACATACACACACACACACACACATACACACACACACACATACACACACACACACACACATACTTCTGTCAGTTCTCTACCAGGTATTGGTCCGCTGGGAGAGGTATACGTGACTGTCTCGACCCCTCGCTGACCCCAAACGCTGACCCCAGATCAAGAAGGGGGCTTATATGGTGACTATTTACCTAACCATAACCCTCCCCTCCCCCACACACACACAGACCCAAATAGACCAGACCTCTGAAAGCTTCGAAGACATGCTCTTTGTATCTTATCGTTGTCTCAGTTCTTAATGCAGCCTCCGATATTAATTACCACGATCTTAGAGCGTGTTATTCAGCAGCTTCCATGAAATGGTCCCATTAACAGGTCCCCAGCAACAGGTCCCACCAACAGGTCCCAATCAACACGTCCCATTAACAGGTCCCAATCAACACGTCCCATCAACAGGTCCCAATCAACAGGTCCCATCAACAGGTCCCTTCAACAGGTCCCATCAACATGTCCCCGTCAACAGGTCCTATCAACAGATCCCATCAACAGGTCCCAATCAACAGGTCCCATCAACAGGTCCCTTCAACAGGTCCCATCAACATGTCCCCGTCAACAGGTCCTATCAACAGATCTCATCAACAGGTCCCATCAACAGGTTCCATCAACAGGTCCCACCAACAGGTCCCATCAACAGGTCCCATCAACAGGTCCCATCAACACATATGACCATCTTGGTTATAGCATCTTGACACGTATCTTCAATATCTACAAATCAATGCCATTACTTCCTCAGGTATGCGTACACTTCAACTATTTTATTATCTCATGTTAAATAAAGACTTATCAAAACGTAATTTGATAAGAATCATCAAGTGAAGCAGAATGCATTTTAAGTAACTGTCTTGTAAATTTGGAGATTTTGCTGTTTGTGTCGGCGAAGCAGCTTCGAGTCGCGATTCATCAAGTACTGAAGGGTTCATTTACGAAACCTGTACATCTTACATCAATCATGGCGGCTTAGTCTGCACTTTATGAGCTCCGGAGCCCTATGAGGTTGTCAGTGACAACCTTGAGTCGAGGTCGATCTCACATGGTTTCCCAAGTCGTGAACGGTTTACTAAATACAAAGTCGCTATGATTGCGAAAAGATGCACAGTAAGCTCATTATCTCACTCACTAGCTCATAATCTCACTGTGGAGCTCATTATCTCACTATACAGCTCATAATCTCACTATACAGCTCATAATCTCACTATACAGCTCATAATCTCACTGTACAGCTCATCATCTCACTGTACAGCTCATCATCTCACTATACAACTCATAATCTCACTGTACAGCTCATCATCTCACTGTACTGCTCATCATCTCACTGTAAGCTCATAATCTCACTGAATAGCTCATAATCTCACTATACAGCTCATAATCTCACTGTACAGCTCATAATCTCACTGTACAACACATAATCTCACTATACAGCTCATAATCTCACTGTACAGCTCATAATCTCACTGTACACCTCATAATCTCACTGTACAGCTCATCATCTCATTGTAAGCTCATAATCTCACTGTAAGCTCATAATCTCACTGTACACCTCATAATCTCACTGTACAGCTCATCCTCTCATTGTAAGCTCATAATCTCACTGTAAGCTCATAATTTCACTGTACAACTCATAATCTCACTGTACTGCCCATAATCACACACACACATTGGGGGCCTGATAACTGAGTGGACAGCGCCCTGGCCTAGCGTCTTAGGGTCCGCGTTCGATCCCGGCTGATGGCAGAAACAAAATGGGCAGAGTTTCTTTCACCCGGATGCCCCTGTAACCTAGCTGTAAATAGGTACCTGGGAGTTAGACAGCTGTTACGGGCTGCTTCCTAGGTGTGTGTGTGTGTGTGTGTGTGTGTGTGTGTGTGTGTGTGTGTGTGTGTGTGTGTGTGTGTGTGTGTGTGTGTGTGTGTGTGTGTGTGTGTGTGTGTGGAGAAAAAAAGAGTTAGGAACAGTTGATTGATTGACATTTGAGAGACGGGCCGAAAGAGCAGAGCTCAACCTCTCGCAAGCATAGCTAGGTGAATACAACTAGGTGAATACACTCAACACCTTCAGAAATCCCATAATAACATTGCAGTTGAATTCGTGACAGAGTATAGTTTGAACTGGCCAGTAACTCTTGGTCGTTTGTTCTTCAGCCTCTACCTCCATTCCGGGTACCTTGAATTGGGTAGAGAGAGGGAGGGAGTGGAAGGGGAGGGAAGGATGGGGAGGGGAGAGGGAGGAGCTAGAGGGGAGGGAGGGAGGGAGGGGGTAGAAGGTGTTACCTAAGAAGCTAACTTTCCCTTGTAGGAGAGTGTCAAGGAAACCAACCGCCTACTCCTGCCTGATTCTCCTTAGGCGCAAGAAGATGGAGACAAGAAACGTTGTGAGAATACACCTAGTCCATTCCTCTCTCTCTCTCCCTCTCTCTCTCTCTCTCTCTCTCTCTCTCTCTCTCTCTCTCTCTCTCTCTCTCTCTCTCTCTCTCTCTCTCTCTCTCTCTCTCTCTCTCTCTCTCTCTCTCTCTCTCTCTCTCTCTCTCTCTCTCTCTCTCACATACACACACACACACTGAATGACTTGGCGATTACCAGGGATGATATATGTGGAAGCAAACTGGATACGGTTGAGGCTGTTGAACCAGACAGAATCTCATCACGGACCTGAAGCCCTTGTGTTACAACTCGCTGCAAATCGATGGAATTTGCAGTGAATTTGGAGGAACGGAAGCAGTAAAATTCAAACGCATGTGCTTTTATTCTGTGCAAGAGATGGAGAGAAGATGCTAGTTGCACCCCTGGGTTCAGATATGCCAAATTTGGCTTCAACATTTTTTTAACATCATTCCATAACCGGGACACAGAAATTAGGGTATAAAATTGTTGGAAACTGTTTATTTCTGAACTGCTAGAAAACCTTCGACACGGAACCTGCAAGAGCCCACAAACACACACATTCCTACACGCCCACACTAGGGTAATAGTCGAAGTAGCAATAGTATTTTTATTAGTTTTATTATGATTATGGTAATTATTATTATTATTATTATTATTATTATTATTATTATTATTATTATTATTATTCAGGCGATGAGTCACAATAACGTGGCTGAGGTATGTTGACCAGACCAAACACTAGAAATTGAAGGGACGACGACGTTTCGGTCCGTCCTGGACCATTCTCAAGTCGATTGTGATGAGGAGGTAGGGACAAACATTTGACAAACAGGGACAAAGACAGGGACAAACAAACTGTATTACATATTACTATCTCCTTCGGTGGTTATAATAGGAGCTGCCTAGTATGGGCCAATAGGCCTGCTGCAGTTCTCATTACTACTATCCCCTACACCTGACTTTCCTCCTCAGCTCTCTCTTGCCTATTTATTGCCTGTCCCTACCTCCTCATCACAATCGACTTGAGAATGGTCCAGGACGGACCGAAACGTCGTCGTCCCTTCAATTTCTAGTGTGTGGTCTGGTCAACATTATTATTATTATTATTATTGACATCAGTTGGAGCCGTGATGAGGATTCGAACCCACGTACACACTCCAGACGACTAGACCACGACATGGTATAAGGATTGCAACCTGGAGTTCGACTGAACACACAAGAGTTTGTGATTACTCTGTATTATTATTATGTATATTTATTATTCTTATCATTGATATTATTAACATTTGTATTACAATTTAAAATAATAATACATTAAAGTCAATGAGTTTCTCCTTTTTATATTACTTAATTATAATTATTATGCCTCGTAACTCACTAAAAAAACAGCAATATTTAAGAGAGATGATTGAAAAGAAAATTAATACGAAACTGGCGACCCTGGGTTGATTGATCGCTGAAGCAAGATATTTACTTATTATCGAAACAGCTTTCGGAATATTTCTTATGTGAGGCAAAGTAAATGGTATAATATGTGTGTGGAAGTTGGAAGTCTTATAGATGAATGTGTCTGTGTTTACTAGTTGTGTTTACTAGTTGTGTTTTTGCGGGGGTTGAGCTTTGCTCTTTCGGCCCGCCTCTCAACTGTCAATCAACTGTTTACTAACTACTTTTTTTTCCCGCACCACACACACACACACACCCCAGGAAGCAGCCCGTGACAGCTGACTAACTCCCAGGTACCTATTTACTGCTAGGTAACAGGGGCACTTAGGGTGAAAGAAACTTTGCCCATTTGTTTCTGCCTCGTGCGGGAATCGAACTCGCGCCACAGAATTACGAGTCCTGCGCGCTATCCACCAGGCTACGAGGCCCCTACTAGCCTCTGTGTGTGTGTGTTTGTGTGGCCTTGTTGTATGCTTGTGTGGTTGTGGGAGTGTGTGGTGTACTTACAGAGTTGTGCTTGCGGGGGTTGAGCTCTGGCTCTTTGGTCCCGCCTCTAAATTTCAATTATTCAAGGTCAAGAATCTTAGTGGGAAGAGGTCAATAATCTTACTGAAGATAGGTCAAGAATCTTAGTGAAGATAGGTCAAGAATCTTAGTGAAGATAGATCAAGAATCTTAGTGAGGAGTGGTCAAGAATCTTAGTGGGAAGAGGTCAATAATCTTACTGAAGATAGGTTAAGAATCTTAGTGAAGATAGGTCAAGAATCTTAGTGAAGATAGGTCAAGAATCTTAGTGAGGAGAGGTCAAGAATCTTAGTGAAGATAGATCAAGAATCTTAGTGAAGAGTGGTCAAGAATCTTAGTGAGGAGAGGTCAATAAAATAAGGTCGAAGGTCGACCCTATCTCTGTGACCCGAATATGCAATCTTAGAGACAAACTCCAAGCTTGGTATCTGTCACATATATTGTGTGTGTACTCAACTATTTATACTCACCTATTTGTGCTTGCGGGGGTTGAACTCTGGCTCTTTGGTCCCGCCTCTCAACTGTCAATCTACTGGTGTACAGGTTCCTGAGCCTACTGGGCTCTATCATATCTAGATTTGAAACTGTGTTTGGTGTCAGCCTCCACCACATCACTGCCTAATGCATTCCGTCTGTTAACTACTCAGCTGACACGGAAAAAGTTCTTTCTAACGTCTCTGTGGCTCATTTGGGTACTCAGTTTCCACCTGTGTCCACTTGTTCACGTACCACCCGTGTTAAACAGTTTAACCTTATCTACCCTGTAAACTCCTCTGAGAATTTTATAGGTAGTGATCATGTCTTCCCTTACTCTTGTCTTCCATTGTCGTGAGGTTCATTTCACGCAGCCTGTCCTCGTAGCTTATGCCTCTTAGTTCTGGGACTAACCTAGTGGCATACCTCTGAACTTTTTCAAGCTTCGCCTTATGCTTGAAAAGGTACGGGCTCCATGTTGGGGCCGCATGCTCCAGGAATGGTTTTACATATGTGGTATACAGGGGAGTCGGTCGGCCGAGCGGACAGCACGCTGGACTTGTGATCCTGTGGTCCTGGGTTCGATCCCAGGCGCCGGCGAGAAACAATGGGCAGAGTTTCTTTCACCCTATGCCCCTGTTACATAGCTGTAAAATAGATACCTGGGTGTTAGTCAGCTGTCACGGGCTGCTTCCTGGGGGTGGAGGCCTGGTCGAGGACCGGGCCGCGGGGACACTAAAGCCCCGAAATCATCTCAAGATAACCTCAAGATACAAGATTCTGAATGATTCCTTACACAGGTTTCTGTAGGCTGTTCTGATGTTAGCCAGTCTGGCATATGCTGCAGATGTTATTCTCTTGATGTGGCCTTCAGGAGACAGGTTTGGCGTGGTATCCACTCCTATCTCTTTCTCTCTGTCCGTTTCATGAAGTACTCCATCTCTCATTCTGTATTCTGTGTCTAGTCTCCTGTTTCCACTGCCTAGTTTCATTACCTTACATTTCCTCGGATTGAACTTTAGTAGCCATTTGTTGGACCATTCATTCAGTCAAGGTCATCATGTAACCTCCTACTATCTTCCTCCGTCTTAATCCTCCTCATAATTTTTGCATCATCAACAAACAATGAGAGGAACTATTCTATACCCTCTGGGAGATCATTTACATATATTAGAAACGCCACATAGTATTCACCTAGTTCTTCTTGCGGGGGTTGAGGCCCGCCTCTCAACTGTCAATCAATCAACTGTTACTAACTACTAACTAACTAATTCCCCCCCCCCTACCCACACACACACTAAAGTTGTATGGTTGTACCCAGATGAGCCACAGAGACGTTAGAAAGAATTTTTTCAGTGTCAGAGTAGTTAATAAATGGAATGCACTAGGAAGTGATGTGGTGGAGGCTGACTCCATACACAGTTTCAAATGTAGATATGATAGAGCCCAGTAGGCTCAGGAATCTGTACACCAGTTGATTGACAGTTGAGAGGCGGGACCAAAGAGCCAAAGCTCAACCCCCGCAAGCACAATTAGGTGACAATTAGGTGAGTACAGGAAGCCGCTCCGAAACAGGTGTCTAACTCCCAGGTACCTAGTTATTGCTAGGTAACAGGGGCATCAGGGTGAAAGAAACTTTGCCCATTTGTTTCTGCCTGGTCCGGGAATCGAACGCGGGCCACAGAATTACGAGTCCTGCGCGCTATCCACCAGGCTACCAGGCCCCCATGTGTTATTTTGTTATGTGTGTGTGTGTGTGTGTGTGTGTGTGTGTGTGTGTGTGTGTGTGTGTGTGTGTGTGTGTGTGTGTGTGTGTGTGTGTGTGTTTGTATGTGTCTGTGTATCTGCTTGTCTGTCTGTCTGCCTGTCCATCTATCTGTTCTCACTAATATGGGTTTGAAAAAGAAGTTTAGTGCTATGGTTCTTTTCTCCCGTTTTTGTCATATTTGCTTTTTAAATTGTGTATTGAGCTTGTTTTGTTAAGCCATTCTATTTATTTATTAATCTTACCTAAAAAATATATATTTTTGACATCTGAATATTGCATATTCATCTACCTGATCAAATTCTCATTAGAATCTGTATATTGTCTCATCTCTCTAGTTCTATCTTTCCTTCAGTATGGTGAGTGAGGTCCATTTCTGTCAGTCCAGTTCCGCCGAGCTGTCAGCTTAGCATAGAAACAAGCTTTGTTGTATATCCTTGAATCTTTTCTCGTTTTCTTGAATCTCTCTTGAGATGAGAGCTGCGTGCCGGGGCAGCATATGCTTAAGGGTAATCTCACAAAGGCTGTATATAGCACTCGGAAGGCCAAGTTCTTGATGGGTATGAGAATGTTGTCCAGTTTGGCTTCTGCCGGGGATGTTGGTCTCCAAATATGTGCCGCTGGTGATGTGCCAGGCTCTCTACCACCATTACTACCAATAAGTCTCTTCTGCTTATCCCTGATATCCCAGAGGGAATGTTCGATATCCCTGAGGGAATGTTCGATATTCCTGAGGGAATGTTCGATATCCCTGAGGGAATGTTCGATATTCCTGAGGGAATGTTCGATATCCCTGAGGGAATGTTCGATATCCCAGAGGGAATGTTCGATATCCCTGAGGGAATGTTCGATATCCCTGAGGGAATGTTCGATATTCCTGAGGGAATGTTCGATATTCCTGAGGGAATGTTCGATATCCCTGAGGGAATGTTCGATATCCCTGAGGGAATGTTCGATATCCCTGAGGGAATGTTCGATATCCCTGAGGGAATGTACACCCGTTGCTACAGTAACGACGTTGAGAGATGAGTTCGGGATCTTTGTCATGGCAGGGAGACTGCTCCGAGGTGGTGGGAAGCTCTCTGTTGGGTATGTTGTTGGCGTGTGGAGAAAAACAATGCGGTCGTCGTGATGTGGTAATTATAGAAGGTAACATGACAAGCGCGAAGGATCGCTGGATTGTTTCAAGCGGAGTATAGACACACATATTAAAGAGTTTGGCTGGATATAAATAGGAGATGCCTCGCATGGTGCAACTTACCACCTGCAGAGTCCATTATTATTTTTTTTACGGTTTAATGATCTAGGAGGACTGGTGCTTGAATGAACTGAGACAAAGCAGCACTTGCGACGAAGCAGATAAAATAAACTGCTATTTAGATGACATAATGAGATGAGTAGAAGAATACTATGGGGTGAGCTAACTTAATATTAATCTTTAAGTTTAGGAAGACGAAGTTAAAGGAGGCCTCGAAGCCGCTTGATTACACAGATAGAGGTAATTAGTGAGGGAGGATGATGGGCCGATAATTGGGATCCTCAACCCTTCCTCACTTTTTTTTATCTTGAGCTGGACCTTGTTTAGTGAGATTTGATCCCTCTCTTTGGTCACCCCTCGACACACCTACACACCTCCTAGACACACCTACACATCTACACATGCCTACACGCCTCCTCTACACACCTACACGCCTCCTCGACACACCTACACGCCTCCTCGACACACCTACATGCCTCCTCGACACACCTACACGCCTCCCCTACACACCTACACACCTCTACACACCTGCACGCCTCCCCTACACACCTACACGCCTCCTCTACACACCTGCACGCCTCCCCTACACACCTACACGCCTCCTCTACACACCTGCACGCCTCCCCTACACACCAACATGCCTCCTCTACACACCTACACGCCTCCTCGACACACCTACACGCCCCCTCTACACACCTGCACGCCTCCCCTACACACCTACACGCCTCCCCTACACGCCTCCTCGACACACCTGCACGCCTCCCCTACACGCTTCGACACACCTGCACGCCTCCCCTACACACCTACACGCCTCCCCTACACCCTCCGCCAGGAGTCTGGTTACCGAGGAAGGTCTCCCGGGAGCGCTCGAGCGAGAGCAGGATGAATCTGAACAATATAACCACAGGCTGGCGGTACCATATTGGTGCACCAGATAGAAAAACCAATATTTCCGGCTCCCATAAAAATATTAGCCAGGCAGGCTAAATTTTGTACCATTTGAACCACAAATGCTTTTTTCACGTATGCAAATATAGAAAATTTTACTTACAAAACATGTATTTTTTTCCATATATTATCCTTTATATAAATACTTATACAATCTAGATATAACTTCTGTATATTTCACTCAAAATAACACTTTCAGAGCCACAATATAAACAGATGTTCATGACACTTCAGTCCTTTATTAAAACATCCGTAAATATCATTATAGATATGATGAATACGTCATAACAGCTGCAAAAAAAGCTCGATACAGCACCATCATACCTCACTGTTCCCGATACATGTGTATCACTATTTCTCTCCATTCCAGCATCTTAACTAGAAGTAATTGTGATTCATTTGGATATAAATAATAAAGGGAACCAGGTAACAAAAGCTGCCGGCGAACTCGTCTATAAGGAGCTAGTCGAACTGTCACTAGTACACAGGTGTTGTGGGGAAAGAGGCGTTGATCATTCTCGTATCTATGTGTCTGTCTGTCTGTCTGTCTGTCTGTCTGTCTGTCTGTCTGTCTGTCTGTCTGTCTGTCTGTCTGTCTGTCTGTCTGTCTGTCTGTCTGTCTGTCTGTCTGTCTGTCTGTCTCTCTCTCTCTCTCTCTCTCTCTCTCTCTCTCTCTCTCTCTCTCTCTCTCTCTCTCTCTCTCTCTCTCTCTCTCTCTCTCTCACACACAACCAATTTGGGGAGGACGGTAGACTAAAGGAGATAGACAAACAGACAGACAGACAGACAGACAGACAGACAGACAGACAGACAGACAGACAGACAGACAGACAGACAGACAGACAGTGCTATAATCTTGTCTTCTCCAAGACAACAGATGTGATACTGTGTTAGCCACGCGGCCTCTGGGACACCCACCGTACACAGCGACCTTGTCCAACAGTATGTCAACCCGGGGAGCGAACCCGCTGTATATGTACACTGTCGAAATATGTACACTGTCGAAATATGTACACTGTCGAAATATGTACACTGTCGAAATATGTACACTGTCAACCCATTGTGGGCGAGGACCCACCATAGCTGATGGTGCTATATGGTAGTCTGCAGGCCTGCAGCACTTGTCATGCAGCACTTGCCATGCAGCACTTGCCATGCAGCACTGGTCATGCAGCACTTGCCATGCAGCACTTGTCATGCAGCACTTGTCATGCAGCACTTGTCATGCAGCACTTGTCATGCAGCACTGGTCATGCAGCACTTGTCATGCAACACTTGTCATGCAGCACTTGTCATGCAGCACTTGTCATGCAGCACTTGTCATGCAGCACTTGTCATGCAACACTTGTCATGCAGCACTTGTCATGCAGCACTTGTCATGCAGCACTTGCCATGCAGCACTTGCCATGCAGCACTTGTCATGCAGCACTGGTCATGCAGCACTTGTCATGCAGCACTTGTCATGCAGCACTTGTCATGCAGCACTTGTCATGCAGCACTGGTCATGCAGCACTTGTCATGCAGCACTTGTCATGCAGCACTTGTCATGCAGCACTTGTCATGCAGCACTTGTCATGCAACACTTGTCATGCAACACTTGTCATGCAGCACTTGTCATGCAGCACTTGTCAAGCAGCACTTGTCATGCAGCACTTGTCATGCAGCACTTGCCATGCAGCACTTGCCATGCAGCACTTGTCATGCAGCACTGGTCATGCAGCACTTGTCATGCAGCACTTGTCATGCAGCACTTGTCATGCAGCACTTGTCATGCAGCACTTGTCATGCAGCACTTGTCATGCAGCACTTGTCATGCAGCACTTGTCATGCAGCACTTGTCATGCAGCACTTGTCATGCAGCACTTGTCAAGCAGCACTTGTCATGCAGCACTGGTCATGCAGCACTTGTCAAGCAGCACTTGTCATGCAGCACTTGTCATGCAGCACTTGTCATGCAGCACTTGTCATGCAGCACTTGTCATGCAGCACTGGTCATGCAGCACTTGCCATGCAGCACTTGCCATGCAGCACTTGCCATGCAGCACTGGTCATGCAGCACTTGTCATGCAGCACTTGTCATGCAGCACTTGTCATGCAGCACTTGTCATGCAGCACTTGTCAAGCAGCACTTGTCATGCAGCACTTGTCATGCAGCACTGGTCATGCAGCACTTGTCATGCAGCACTTGTCATGCAGCACTTGTCATGCAGCACTTGTCATGCAGCACTGGTCATGCAGCACTTGTCATGCAGCACTTGTCATGCAGTACTGGTCATGCAGCACTTGTCAAGCAGCACTGGTCATGCAGCACTTGTCATGCAGCACTGGTCATGCAGCACTGGTCATGCAGCACTTGTCATGCAGCACTGGTCATGCAGCACTGGTCATGCAGCACTTGTCAAGCAGCACTGGTCATGCAGCACTTGTCATGCAGCACTTGTCATGCAGCACTGGTCATGCAGCACTTGTCAAGCAGCACTGGTCATGCAGCACTTGTCATGCAGCACTGGTCATGCAGCACTGGTCGTGCAGCACTTGTCATGCAGCACTGGTCATGCAGCACTGGTCGTGCAGCACTGGTCATGCAGCACTTGTCAAGCAGCACTGGTCATGCAGCACTTGTCATGCAGCACTGGTCATGCAGCACTGGTCGTGCAGCACTTGTCATGCAGCACTGGTCATGCAGCACTGGTCGTGCAGCACTGGTCATGCAGCACTTGTCATGCAGCACTTGTCATGCAGCACTTGTCATTGATTTCTTAGCATCTAACCACCAGTTACTTTTTCCATCGTACTTTTCACACGTCTTGCAAGTCCATGGTCTGATAACGTATCTTTATTCATTTTTAATAAAGTTTTATTAATATTTCTGATTGGTAAGAGCCTATGCAGTTCTTAAATCTATTTGATGGTATACCGGTAACACCATGTTAACTACTGGCGGAGATATTTATTATATTAGGTCCCTATAGCAGCTATTTGGAAGTTTGGTCACTTGTTAGGGCTTCAGGATGTCAATTTGTCGATGTCAGGATGTCATTACGTCCTGATTTATCAGACACAGCAACGAATCGTTGGCCGTACTCTGCAACCCACTCAAGCCACAAAGCCTGACATTCTGCAACTGAACCGTAAGAAAAATCGAAGAAAATCCTTTGTTTACAATCATTACCTGCCGGCCCAGGTAACTATTATAAAACACAATCCCGTCGATAAATCCCCACCGACGGAGAACAATAGGTCCAACAGGGGTTATAACTCATCAGCCCATAGCAGCTGTGGTGGATTAACTGCCCAAGTTATCTTGAGCAGTAAATCCTGGCACTGGCTAGGATTTAACTCCGCTCCGGCTAGGATTTAGGTAGCTAACTCCACCCTTTACGAGTTATCTTTTTTTTCGCCTTTAAGGTCTCGTTCGTTGATTTAGTAACGCAAGTGACCTTGGCTGGAGAGATAACTCTTAACGAAATAAAAATTATATCTTCGCGTCTGGAAGACAGGTGATCGGCAGGGACAGCTCTGAGCAACAATAAAGTAAGTAGGTGTAACCCTGGTTCTAAAACAGCTGATCGAGAGACCAGCTGTTAAATGTAAACAAACTTGGCGCCCAATCTGATTCAACTACTTAACTATCTCGTGCCAGTGACGAGCGCTTTAGAAACGACTTTCATATCACTTCGGTGTGTTCTACTCAGTTTTCTTAGTTCATCGGGAACATATTTGAACTGCGAAAACCCATTTCAATTCGTTGCAACTCTGCAGGATCATCATTGCAATCACCCAATAATTTCTTCCAGTTGCTTCAGCATTCTTCTCCAATCCATTCAGCATCCTATCCTATTCCTTTCCATCCCCCATCATCATACTCCAACCCTTTTCACACGCTTTTCTAATGCCATAAACACTCTTTCAGTGGTACTATTATCACCTTGCAATCCATTCACCACACTGTTATAACACGTTCAGTCTTCAGTCTTATAACCCTTTTTCAGTCCTTTCAAGTCTTAGAGTTCTTTAAGCAACCTTTACCACGAAACTCACCTTTCTCTTCTTCTCCTACCATCAGCCTCTTCCAGTTCATTATAATACTGTTTCATTTATTTCAATTACGCATTTCTATTCTTGCAGGTCAAGGAAGCCGAAATCTTCTAGTTCATGAAGAAAGAAGGAATAGTGGAGAATTGCTCATTACATACAAAATACTAAGGGGAAAGACAACGTGAGCAGGAGCATTATACTAATCGAGGTATATAATGGTAAAACTGGCACAGGAGAAAATTAGAAAGAAATGAGCATTAGAGATGTAGGAAAATACTGATATACAGGTTCATCTAGTTCGGAGGCGGGTTCCAGGAGATAAATCTCACTCTGTATTCACTGACAGGTAAGGAATGTGAGGTAAGCACTCTCCTCAAAATATAACTAAACATGCACGTCCAATACTTTTAACACAATCTTCTAATTCTTTAACACAATCTTACATTCCATTTTCTAAACTCCTCCAATCTTTTGAACGTGACGTTACAATCCCTAACATTCTTCGAATCTCCTCAACCTGCTTTTCCAAACTTCTCAATACAACATCACAATGTTTTCAAGAGAGAAAACAAAGCCATGAACATTATTCTCTTCCAGTCATTCTAAGACAATCATCCCGTCCTACTAACGCAATTCCTTCAACACACTCCAACCTGCCTTTGAAGAACATGTTCTGTTAATTGCAACACCTTCAATTCCTTGGCATTCTGATGCCCCTTTCTCCTGTTGTACACGACCCAAAGAATTCAGGAGTTCGAATACTCTGTCCCTCCCCCGTTCCATTTATCTTTCCCTCCTTTCCTAACGTGGTCAAGGCCGCTTCATCTCAAGTTTTGCATGGTCAAGGCCGCTTCACCTGAGGGGCAATTTTTTATTTCATTTCACTCGGTATCACATAATTAGCCGGTGTACAACTTACTGGAACAAGAAGAGTATAAATGAATAAGGCCGGCATAACATAGAACAAAGACACCACACTGCAACCAGGACAATAAAAACTGATTCAGCGAAATGAAACAAGAACAGCATAGGAAAGCAATTACAGCACACGGAAAAAAATGGGCCTCGCAAGGTGGACTGAAGTCCATTTCAGGGCTTTCATTTCAGGTAGGGGAAGGGTGAAGGCCGACTATAGTGTATCCCTTGCAGCGTCTCACCCTTTACAAAAATTCTTGCAACATTTTCTCAGGCTCTTTCTATCGAGTGAACGCCAGCTGGAAGCTCAGCAGTCGTGCATGGAGTCCCTCTGTATAACTGACTTACTTTCACTCCTTGTCCTTGATGGTGTAGGTGGTGCTGCTGGTGGTAGTGGTGGTGGTTGGTAGTGGTGCTGGTGGTAGTGGTGGTAGTTGGTGTTGTTGGTATTGGTGGCGAGCTTGTAGTGGTTGAACGTTGTTAATAATTGCTGTTTGTGATATTTGTAAGGGGGAGGGGGTGTTTGTGCGGGGAGAAGGGGGTGTGGAGGGCGGTGTTTGCGGTAGCGGGAAGGGAATTGTCAGGGGGAAATCGCCATGCCATTACGACTATTTAGCACTTGGAAGGGGGGTTCAGGATAAGGATTAGGGATGGGACGGGGGGGGGGAGAAATGGTGCCCAACCACCTGTACGGTCGGGGGATTGAACGCCGACCTGCATGACGCGAGACCGTCGTTCTACCGTCCAGTCCAAGTGGTAGAAAGAGGGTGTTACTCGTGTGGTAGTTAGGGTTGGGGGTGGTCCTGTGTTAGTGGTTATGAAGTGTCGTTAGCCGTCGCGGGCTGGCTGAAACACAGGAATACAATTCATGATGTCAGAGCGACAGTATTACCGAAGACATTGCTAAGATTATGTAGACGTTATAAACGCCACGAATTACCTAACCGCGGGAGAGGAGGAGAATAGAGATGTGAAAAGAAGAAGAGCACAACGAATGTAATCGGATAACATGATTCTTTCAGTCGCGCTTCCAGACCTCCCCCCCCACCTGGTGAAGGTAGTCGCGGCTTCCAACACACATTACTCCAACACAAACCTACCCTGAGAACTCTGACCCACCATTCCACCTCCCAGACCGCTGCCACGGGGACGGTCAGCATTCCCCAGATAACTGTCAGCCCTATACACCGCGTCTGGCGATAAGCTTAGGACCCGGCGCCAAGCCAGTCACGTTGTCTGGCGGTAACTTGAGGTCGACGGAGGAAAGCGAGCAGGTCGGTGGCGTTTATATCGAGGCGTGGAGAGGAATGTAGCGTTCCCGCTCCTCGCTACTTGCGTCGGTAGGAGAGAAATTTACGAAGCAATGGAGTGGCGGTGTTATGGAGAGAGAGAGAGAGAGAGTGAGAGAGAGAGAGAGAGAGAGAGAGAGAGAGAGAGAGAGAGAGAGAGAGAGAGAGAGAGAGAGAGAGAGAGAGAGAGAGAGAGAGAGAGAGAGAGAGAGAGAGAGAGAGAGAGAGAGAGAGAGAGAGACAGACAGACAGACAGACAGACAGACAGACAGACAGACAGACAGACAGACAGACAGACAGACAGACAGACAGACAGACAGACAGACAGGCAGACAGACAGACAGACAGACAGACAGACAGACAGACAGAGACAGGGAGATAAAGAGACTGAGAGAATTAGCAGGATGATCTCAGCATAATACCATCCCATTAGGTTGACCACACATTTCTGCAAAGCTCACGAGGAGAATCCTAAGGGATTATGGTATCCAAGATGGAGACCTCATCATCCCAATTTCTTTTTCGGAGAAAGTTCAACGCCGGGCCACTAAAATCAGTCCTGAACTAAGTCGACATCTCGTACCAGGAACGGTTGAGGGCCACAGGGCTAACAACACTACACACCAGACATGACAAGGCTGATCTTATCAAAACTTTTAAAATACTGAACAAATTGGAGGATATTAATCCAGACCACTTCTTCAAAAGGTCAGATGTAACACAATCAAGAAACAACTGTTTCAAGCACAACAAGACACAAGCTTTTTTACACCCATAGAGTTATAAATCCATGGAACCGCCTACCCGCCGGATCCGTAAATGCCAAAACGCTGTTAAATTCGAAAATCCAGCCCAATAAAATCTTCAGGACAAATAGGGGTTGGGGGACCTTAGACAAGCCGCCGACTTCCTGTACTCGTCAAAGCCTCTTGGAGAGGTAGCGGCCCTCAGGTAAATTCAGAAACGACAGACACAGAAAACCGAGAGAAAGACAGATGTACACAAAGAGACACAGTGACAGAGATACAAAGAGACAGAGAGAAAGAGAAATGCAGTCAGACGCGATCCCGCGGGCGATAACATTACGAAGGAGAGACAGACACTCAAGGAATGCCACACCAAGGGGACAGAAAGAAATATGAGGCGTCTTCTGACTTTAGATAAGGCAAGAGAGACAAATTTACCAGCCGGGGGATGATATGGGAAATATGATCGAGTAAATAACCTGAATCAACGTTGCCAACCATCAACGTAACGTTGATAGTTCTTAGATGGGTATTTGATTGTTCTTAGGCGGCTAGCACCTGATTGCATTTTTGGTGAGCAGCTGATTGCTCTTGGGTGGGTACCTGATTGTTCTTTGATGGGTACCTGATTGTTCATAGACGGGCAGTTGATTGTTCTTAGGCAGGTTCCACATTGTTGTTAGGCGGGTAGCTGATTGTTCTTTCATGCATAGTTGATTGTTCTTAGGTGGGTTGCTGATTCTTCTTCAGTGGGTACCTGATTGTTCTTACGTAGATACCTGATTGTTCCTAGGTAGGAAGCTAGGTGGTTGGTATTTTTTCAAGCTTCTAAACAATAAATTATAAATTTTATCTTGAATTGAACTATTCATGTGCAAAGTAATATTATGCTTGTTAGTGCGGAAGTTGATTGGACAAGGTTATCGGTCATTTAAGTCAAGTTTCAATACATAGAGTGTTATTAAGAGCTGTGATCCACCTTCTGCAAGACGAATGGGATGTTGCCAGCTAGTCGGGCCGACCAGCTGGACTCCCACCAGCTGTTCGGTTCGGTGGACAGTTGCCAGGTGGACATACTGCCCAGCTGGTTGACATACTGACCCGATTACCCCCCACTAAATCATAACACCTAAACGAGTTGAATCAGCATGTTATCATCTCCCTACACGTTTCACTTTCTTCATCCAGCATCGTTGGATGAAGACAGCTATAGCTGCCTCGGCGTCTTAATACTGTTATTATGATATCAGAGGTGTTGTTTTGGTGGCAGTTGGCACCCAAGACACTGACTGTAAACATGCGATAAGACGAGTAGGCAGCATGACGTCACAGCTAGTATACCCCCCCCCCGTCCTCCCACTCCCTCCGGGTTCGGGGTATATACCCTCTTCGTTCTTCTTCTTGGCATCATTATTTAGATTTCCTCTATTCCTTTCTAACCGTCTTGTCACTTATCATTGTCTTTGCTTGTCTGGGAGTTAGATATCTTATTTCGTAGTATGTTTACATTCTTGGTTTTGAAGGGAGGAGTTTGTTGGTCTTGGGGAGACGTTTCTTGAAGCTTATTATGTCTGCCCATCATCTCAGACCCTTACCTTACTTTGTGATGATTTCGGGGCTCAACGTCCCCCGCGGCCCGATCCTCGACCAAGCCTCTCTTAAATGCACTCTTGTTCACCAATCTGCACTCGTCCATTCGTTCAACATGGCCATACCATCTTGGCATTGTCTCCTCAATTGTGCTACTTACTAACTTTTTTCACTCCTGATCTCCCAATGATATTTTCATTCCTATCTCTCTATACATATTCCCCCGAACACCTGGGGAATGACGGTAAAGACTGAGAGGGAAATAAGTACAGAAATTGACGACGAGGAGAGAAATAAAATAGGAAAAAATGGGAATACAGGAAAGAAAGAACAAATATTGATAATAGAGTGTGAGGGAGAAGGGGTAAGGGAGCTGAGTAGAGGGTGATAGAAGGGTGTAAAGTGAGAGAGGAGGGGATGGGAGACAAGGATGAGGGTGAATCAGTCATCTACCTCAGAGGAGTCCCTAAGAGCTTCCCCGGACTGACAGCTTTGTTCTGTCTACTCGCGCTGGAATCATCTTCATCTCAGCATTTCTTGTGGGGGTTGATTTCTTATTGGCCCGCTGTGTAAACCATAAACCATAACGGTTTACACGCTCTGGGCCGCAAGGCAGCAGTATCACCAGCAGTAGAATTAGTAATAATAACTACATTAGTAGTTGTAGAAGTAGAAGTAGTAGTAGTAGTAGTAGTAGTAGTAAAGTAGTATTTACAGTAAAGGTGGCAGCAGCTCTTGGCATTAGTATAAATAATAATAATAATAATAATAATAATAATAATAATAATAATAATAATAATAATAATAATAATAATAATAATAAAATAACAATATTGAGAAGCTATCGTGACTCACCAAACTGTTATAGGAAACATTTGACAAGTGTGTCATTACTCTGGTTTATACCATGCCAAATCTTATTGCTTTAAAAATAGATTTATTTAAAGAGTCTAGAATTGATTTCCTATATGTAAAAATATTTATTTTTTTACGGAAAATAAATATAATGTGCAACCGAACTCTGACCTCACTTCAGGTCACTGCGTCACGTAACAGGATAGGAGAGAGCACATGATAGTATACCTGTATATAGGCTGAGTTTACTTAAGTCCTGAACTATGTCTGAGAACCAAATGCAACTTTCCGGTTCGTTGGTAAACTTTCGTGCTGGGGGTCAGTAACTCTCCCGCGACTGATTGGCGTCAAGCCCAACTGTAAACCAAAAGGTATAGTAGTAGTCTAAGTTGACCTACTTGTGCCTCGATTTATTCCAGTGAAAACCTGCGGTCGAGCAGAGTAGAGTTTGACGAGCAGTGAGTGACCTTCTGTACAGGACCACGAGACCGTGGGGAGCCTGCACAGGACCACAATCGATTGTATGGGACTATGGGATGTGACTGTGGGAGACTTTGGACCCGTGGGTGGGACTGTATGAGTCCATAGAATATATATGAGGTTACGTAAGACTATATGGGGCCGTGGGAGATTGAATAGATCCGTGTGAGACTACACGAGAACGTGGGAGATTGTACAGATCAGTGGGAGTTTGTATGGGGCGTAAATTAATGTGAAAAAGTGAAGATGAAAGAGGTTGTGTAAAAGCGTTGGGGTAGGGGGAAGTATAAGAGTGAGTGTGTGGGGCGAGTGTATGTGAGTGCGCGAGTGAATGTGAGTGCGCGAGTGTGGTGTATCACTAGATGAGTGTGTGTGTGTGTATGTGTAAAATTATGTGACAAGAGTGTGGTACAATAAGGGTAAGAACTTAGGAGTCTACAGCAGGGGTTTTTGGAAGTGTGTGAGAGTGTGTGTGAGTGTGTGTGAGAGTGTTTGTGAGAGTGTGTGAGAGTGTGTGTGAGAGTGGGTGTGCGAGTGTATAACATTATTTGTATAATTCTTAAACAGCAGCAAATACGGTTAAAACTCAGCAAATTAAAATCCGAAATGAGTAAACAGTCACGTATAAAGTTTTCAGTATGAAAATAAAGCACGAAAGGCCACAAAGAAACACAGAACACATAGCAACTACGCCATATACATCATCAAATAACTGATTTCCGCACGAACGGAGGATCGGCGTCCTGATTAGCCGACCAATCAATCAGAAAGCATATTTAAATTAGCCTCTTGATATACCCAAATAAAGAAGAGAATAAACTAATAATTTCTCCAACTTTTCAAGCATAATAATAAAAAATTTTGCTGTCAAGATGGTAGCGATGGTGCAATTAGTCACAACCAGAAAGGTAAACCTTCGGGAAAGGTGGGATATGGGCCCTCGACAAGCCGCCGGCTTCTGTCCTCATCGAGGTCACTTAGGGTTAGTGGCCCCTCAGGTAAAACAGGACATTACGAATATGTAAAACGTGTAAATCTTTCCTCGAGTGGGTGAGAATGTGTGGGCTGGTGGTGGGGGTGAGGAGGGGGGGGAGTTAGGGGGAATGGAGGGGGTGTTTATGGTGGGATGGGGGGGGGGTGGCAGTGGAAGAAGCTTCAATAATCAAGGACAGGAAAGCCACGCCTCCTGGGGGGTTAGCTTCGGCCTTCTTCCCTGTCTCTCCACTCCTTTCTAACCCATCTCTATCACCACCACTACCACCACCACCACCACAACAACAACCACGACCTGCTCTACCCTTCCTTCTCCCGGGTATATAAGAGTGTCCTTTCTCTGGGTTGGCATCAGTGTGGCCCGAGAACTCGTACAGCCTCCCAACATGGTGTCCAAGGTGTGTGTGTGTGGGTGTGGGTGTGGGTGAGACTTTGCGTTGAGCAGAGGACTCTCGGTAGCTATAGTAGGGAGCTACTCCGACGAGGTCCTCCCCTGTGACCTTCCCTGTGATAGGTTTTTGAGAATGTAACAATGTCTTAAATCTTGTATTGTGTTCGTCATGATAGATGGGACTTAAGAAATTCAAGTGTTCCTCTGTTCATTTAGTTATATTTGTTGACTAGTAAAGATTGAGATACTGGCATCTTCTAACATAAACTTTCAGGCCTTTGTTAAATCTTCTCTTAAGTGACTTAACGCGGGTAGTGCAGTGGTTTCACTTTTGACTGTGTATCACAGTGTCGGTTAAGTATGTACACTTTCCGCACAGTGGGCGCATTACTTAAACTAAATGTAGCGATAGTATTCTTATTTGATGTCAAATCTTCAATTTATTTTTACACTTGGCGGAGGCACTCATTACGTCCTAGAGGAAAAATAGGAGACTTCAATGCACCCGTAAGAAATGAGCGAGTATCATAATTTATATTCATTTTGATTTGCCATTTGTTATATTTCTAAATGTTTTAGATAACATTATACATCTCTGAATTATTCCACGGAACACAGGTACGTAGTCTCATTAAATAATTGTATTATTATTATTATTATTATTATTATTATTATTATTATTATTATTATTATTATTATTATTATTATTATTATTATTATTATTATTATTATTGTTGTAATTATTTTTTTTTTATTATTAATATTGCAGCTGAATATTCCAAGTACTTTTATTTTATTTGTTGCCGGACCGTTTAATAAAGTATTTTATTGATGTTACAAGCTTCTGGTGTTGTCCAGGTGACGTTGATGGTAGCGGCGATGGTAGGGGTGGTTGTTGGGGCGCCCCAGTATGGCTACGTTCCCCCTCAATCACCCTCCACCCTGTACGAGACCCCACAGAAACCCCCCACCTCCCTGTACGAGACCCCACAGAAACCCCCGTCTTCCCTCTACGAGACTCCGGAGCCAGAGAGGCTGTACCAGGCGCCCTCAGATAACATCCTCATCGCTCAGTCCCAGAACATCGTCCCACGAGTCGTCGATCCCGTGAGTGAGACTTGCAGAGATCAGATATGGGGAGAGGTAATGTAGCCATGAGATGATAAATATGAGAAACACCGTAGCAGGCATTTTGGTCCATTAAAGATGGGGATTGGCAATGAGACATTCTTCGTAATTATATATGTATCTAATCTATTCTTGAAATTCCCCCGTTTCTGTCAAGCCGGTGGAGGGAATTCCTTTCCTAGCAGACAACAGTAGTAGTGTGTAGAGTATAGACAGGGTGAATAGTCACAGTGGGTTATAATATGTGAAACCAGTGTGGATATACCCCATTGTGGGGTATAATACGGCAGAGTCTGCAGGTGGTGAGTAGCAAGATACGACTGATTATGGACGGGTTAACACTGGAATTTCGCCCTACGTAGGTAACTGGCCCAGCGTGTGTGTGTGTGTGTGTGTGTGTGTGTTGTACTCAGCATGGATATTCACATAGCGCCTCACGACGCTATGCTTGCTATATATATATATATATATATATATATATATATATATATATATATATATATATATATATATATATATATATATATATATATATATATATACGTTTCACTAATACCACTATTTAAATCTATCATTTTTACTTCCTTCTCCTGCCCTGTATGTTGATTTTTGGTTAACTTAAACCCGGTGTGTGTGTCCAAGATGGAATGCCTCCTGTGTATGCGAAGGAATTATGGTTTACAACTTTTTCGATAATGGTCCACGACGGTCCGAAACGTCGTCGGCTCCTCACCTTCCTGTGTGTGGTTTGGTCATCAATAACACTTGCCTATACTTTTACCATTACTGCCCGTTGTCTTTACTCCATCTCCTTTTAAGCTAATTTATCTTTGTCTCTGACAGCTCTCTGTTTGGGGGCCATACATGGCTCAACTTCTCTTCTTATATATTAAATGCAGTATTTATCAACTGCTTTTTCTCCTTCGCTTACTCCCTTTTCTCATTAATCATTAATATTATTGACATAATGTCATCCATCACTCTGTTAATGTCTCCGCTGAACACTTCAGTTAAGGTCATTTTACTTATTGACGTTCTTTCTTTTCACTTGTTCTTTGCATTCAACTTCTCTTGTTCTTTGCATTCCACTTTTTTTATTCTTTGTATTCCACTTCTTTTATCTTCTTTGCCAATTATATCTGTTTGCAATTGAATATCATTCTAAAGTTAGAGTAATTTAAGTCTCAGCATCCTAGGCATTACGATAACTTATAATTCTACCGGATGTCCCACGGCTTTGTGAGCCACGTGAATATCGACAAAAAGTCGAGTCTTCTCTCCAAAATCAAAAGAGATTTGATTTCTAATCTACATCAGCTCTTCAACCGCTTCATTCACCATTATATTGAATACAGTTCGAGTTTTTGGCCAAGTCAGCTGGTAATAAAGTTCTTGGCGTGATTTAGAGTAAAGATGTACATCTTTTGAGGTCACTCGACGCGTTGAATTGTTGAATCTTCAACAGTTTGTTGTTGTTTTAGATTTTGCTACTCAGGACTATAGTCCATGTAGCATGGGCTATAGTGAGCCCGTAACCCTTCAGCCCATTGCTTCAGCTTCTCTCTTTCATAAGTACTTCCATAACTCTGTCTTTCAGCAACTTGCAAGTTGTATGTCCCATTTTCCATTATGTTTATGGAGAACTCGAAACGGAGTTTCTATTCACAGCTGGTGTTTACCTGTTGCTTATAGCAACATGCAACCAATGTTACATTTTTTAATCCGTTTTTGGGTCGAACCTTCATCATATATTTTCCCAGAAATTTCTGAAACAAAAATGGTTGTGTATCAAATCTGTTGAACAATAGCTGATACCCTGATTCCATTTCAGTATTGGTCAAGTGTGTCTGGATGGGCAGTTTTCCGGTTGCACTGGTAAAATCTTCTTTAAAGATTATGTTTCAGCCGAAGCAGGAGGGAATGCCGTACGACTTCCAGTGGGACGTCCAGGACCCGGACAGTGGCAACGCATTTAGTCATGTGGAGAACAGCGACGGTCGTACTACCCAGGGGGAGTACCGCGTCCTCATGCCCGACGGTCGCACTCAGGTGAGTACCTGCGTCCTCATGCCCGACGGTCGCACTCAGGTGAGTACCTGCGTCCTCATGCCCGACGGTTGTACTCAGGTGAGTACCTGCGTCCTCATGCCCGACGGTCGCACTCAGGTGAGTACCTGCGTCCTCATGCCCGATGGTCGCACTCAGGTGAGTACCTGCGTCCTCATGCCCGACGGTCGTACTCAGGTGAGTACCTGCGTCCTCATGCCCGACGGTCGCATTCAGGTGAGTACCTGCGTCCTCATGCCAGACGGTCGCACTCAGGTGAGTACCTGCGTCCTCATGCCCGACGGTCGCACTCAGGTGAGTACCTGCATCCTAATGCCCGTCCGCCTTATTCAAGTATGTACACTGTAATATAATTCTTTCATCAATTTATTAAATGTAAAAGAGGTATGAATGAAGTTAAAATATCAAACAGAAGCAAGTGATTGATGAAAAATATATATAATTAGACAGACACCAATAAACAGTCAGACAGATAACCGGTTAAACAAGTGGAGGCCGCAAGATGACGGGTATGAATGAAAGTAATTCTCCTTTGGAAATGTTCGAATGTTCGTCTTATTTTCAGGTGGTAAAGTTCTTTGACAATGGCGACGGTTTCAACGCCGAGGTCACCTACGAGAAGAAGTAGGCGCAAAGGTGACGAGGCGATCAGGTGAAGAGAGGTGACAGTGGTGAGGTGACCAAATGCCTGAGCGACACAAGGTGACAGCGATAATACAGCGGCAGGAGATACAAGAATGATGAAACTCTGTCTCTCTCCTAGTTTGAAGCAGCGTTTTTGGACTTGACGCAGCATCTTCGGACTTGATGCAGCATCTTCGTGTTTGTCTCAACATCTTCGGACTTGATGCTGCATCTTCGGACTTGACGCCGCATTTCTCAACCTCTTGCCTCCTACCTTAAGTCATTATGCATTACATCTCACAATCTCAAGCTTTCCCACTCCGCCTGTGCTTACAGAATTGTATGGAACACTGAACACTGAACGTCTCGTTAAGTGGAACCTATGTATGAATGTATGTATATTGGTTGAATATAATTTGCTAGTTTCGTAATAAAATGAGCGCATATAATATGTATTTTTCATTGACATGTACCGGCTTAGTGTCTTCTTTTAATTATTACTTACTTACTTTATCTACAAGTAGAGTCTATGTTGTTCTTTCTAAAAACAACATTATTACTCATCTTGGGTTACGGTTAACCAACTCGTACTCCAGAAAGGATAGTACTAGTAATAATTATTTGGTCGAGAGTACCAATATGGAACGATAGACCACCAAAAAGGGGACTTTTGTACTTTTAATTTGATAGAGTTCGGAAAATAATTAGGTTGAAAACTAAATTTTAATATTCCTGGGTCACTTATAGAACATATATGTACCATGATAGGCCTAAGATAGCGTTTGTTAGGTGTAATATTGTTAGGTTAGGTTAGGTTAGGTTAGGTTAGGTTAGGTTAGGTTAGGTTAGGTTAGGTTAGGTTCTAGAATTATGTTGGTTCTACAATTATGTTGCGGTTAAAAAAAATTTCCAATGAGACCAAATTCAATAATACAAAACCAAGATCTTCTCACCGCCACCATACATCCACCATTATCTCAACACAATAGCCTCAGCATCACCTTCTCCTCACCAAGACTGCTTCACCATCACCATCCTCTCACAACCACCGTCCACTCAGGACTTATTCGTCACGACCTAATCATCATCTCATCACGATACCATCATCATTGTACAGTACTTAATCACCATCTGTAATCTCTCACCAACTACTACGATTTATGGTTATTGCGCTCTCTCTGTGTCTCTCTGTTTCTCTCTCTCTGTGTCTCTCTGTTTCTCTCTCTCTCTCTCTGTGTCTCTCTGTTTCTCTGTCTCTCTCTCTGTCTCCTCTCTCTCTGTCTCTCTGTCTGTCTCTCTGTCTGTCTGTCTGTCTCTCTCTCTCTCTCTCTCTCTCTCTCTCTCTCTCTCTCTCTCTCTCTCTCTCTCTCTCTCTCTCTCTCTCTCTCTCTCTCTCTCTCTCTCTGTCTCTCTCTCTGTGTTTCTGTCTCTCTCTTTCTCTCTCTCTGTTTCTCTCTGTTTCTTTCTCTGTTTCTCTCTCTCTCTGTCTCTCTGCCTCTGTCTCTCTCTGTCTCTCTCTCTCTCTCTCTCTCTCTCTCTCTCTCTCTCTCTCTCTCTCTCTCTCTCTCTCTCTCTCTCTCTCTCTCTCTCTCTCTATTTTTATTCACCTGTCTTTTATTTTTGTTGAAGTCAATTAAGTGTTTGGTTTTTGTAATATACTATTTATGGCTTGCCATAAATTATCTAACTTACTTTCTAGCAGTTTAGCGCCTGCTACCTGGACGGTCCGCAAGCAAGAAGTATTATTTGAAATTGTTATTCTCTTTTGTAAATGAATTAAGGAGCTTCTCAAATGATAGTTTATTTTCACATAAATTAAATAAATTCAATGCTTTTTAAACGTAGATTTTTTGGTCTGTCTTTGTCAAAATCTCTCTCTCTCTCACTCTCTCTCTCTCTCTCTCTCTCTCTCTCTCTCTCTCTCTCTCTCTCTCTCTCTCTCTCTCTCTCTCTCTCTCTCTCTCTCTCTCTCTCTCTCTCTCTCTCTCTCTCTCTCTCTCTCTCTCTCTCTCTCTCTCTCTCTCTCTCTCTCTCTCTCTCTCTCTCTCTCTCTCTCTCTTTCTCATTTCATGAGAAATGAAGCGCTTGAGCACGGCCTGAACCTTGAACGTATTGATCAACTTGAGAGTGTGTGTGTGTGCTAAGTGGAGGTCGAGTCTGTGGTCAACACTTTCCCGCCCCTCTTGTTGAAACATTTCACTCATCTGGTCCTCAACCTTTGTATACATCACCATTATCATTAGTCTCACCATCATCCTCATCATCAGTGTCAACCATCGTCGTCATGAGTGTCAGTCATCGTCATTATCATTTAAATCCTCATTATCATCATCATCATGATCATAATGACATTGTTGTTAGGGGTTTAAAAGAACAAACATCACTGAGTCAGGAATTCTGTTCTGTGTGTAGAGTTTCAACAGGTCATCTTCCCCCGGGGAACGTGTTATGGTGACACATTCCTGGGGGGAAAGAAACATTGTTTTGCTGTTGGTGTCTTGGGAGGTTTCCCCCCGGGGTTATGATGGAAACCTCCTAATGTATGACGAACAGTAAGTGACACTAACATGGCTGTAACTTAGACACCCCGGTCGAGCCGGTCGGCCGAGCGGACAGCACGCGGGACTTGTGATTCTGTGGTCCTGGGTTTGATCCCAGGTGCCGGCGAGAAACAATGGGCAGAGTTTCTTTCACTCTATGCCCCTGTTATCTAGCAGTAAAATAGGTACCTGGGTGTTAGTCAGCTATCACGGGCTGCTTCCGGGGGTGGAGGCCTGGTCGAGGACCGGGCCGCGGGGACACTAAAGCCCCGAAATCATCTCAAGATAGGGAGGTTTCCCCACGGGGTTATGATGGAAACCTCCTAACGTATGACGAACATTAAGTGACACTAACATGGCTGTAACTTAGACACCCCAGTGTCTTATCCAGTGTTCAAGAGAGAACTGGATAAGCACCTCCAAAGGATACCTGATCAACCAGGCTGTGACTCATACGTCAGGCTGCGAGCAGCCGCGTCTAACAGCCTGGTTGATCAGTCCAGCATCCAGGAGGCCTGGTCGACGACCGGGCCGCGGGGACACTAAGCCCCGGAAGCACCTCAAGGTAGCCCCCTCCAACCCCTCACAACTGAAAATAAAGAAAAGTGACGATTGACGTTTCGGGCCTTATCGATCCAGGACGGATCGAAACGGGAGAAAGGTCCCAGGGTAAACCCCCTCGGCTGGACAGAAGTGTTTGGGCAACTCTTTCTCTCACCTGATGCCTCTGTTTACCTATTTATTAAATAGGTGAACAGCGAGTTAAACTGCTGTGTGGGTTTTATCCTGGGGTAAGGTCAGTAGTTGACCTTTTGCAATATATAATTATATATATATATATATATATATATATATATATATATATATATATATATATTTATATATATATATATATATATATATATATATATATATATATATATATATATATATATATATATATATATATATATATATATATATATATATATATATATATATATATATATATATATATGCGAACAAGCCAGAATGGTCCCCTGGACAATATGCAACTGGCTGTGCATATATATATGCACAGTTATATATATATATATGTATATATATATATGTCGTACCTAGTAGCCAGAACTCACTTCTCAGCCTACTATTCAAGGCCTGATTTGCCTAATAAGCCAAGTTTTCCTGAATTAATATATTTACTATAATTTTTTTCTTATGAAATGATAAAGCAACCCTTTTCTCTATGTATGAGGTCAATTTTTTTTTATTGGAGTTAAAATTAACGTAGATATATGACCGAACCTAACCAACCCTACCTAACCTAACCTAACCTATATTTATAGGTTAGGTTAGGTTAGGTAGCCAAAAAAAGCTAGGTTAGGTTAGGTTAGGTAGGTTAGGTAGACGAAAAAAACATTAATTCATGAAAACTTGGCTTATTAGGCAAATCGGGCCTTGAATAGTAGGCTGAGAAGTGCGTTCTGGCTATTAGGTACGACATATATATATATATATATATATATATATATATATATATATATATATATATATATATATATATATATATATATATATATATATATATATATATATATATATATATATATATATATATGTGTGTGTGTGTGTGTGTGTGTGTGTGTGTGTGTATGTGCACTGGTAAATAGAGTTCTTAGTGATATATGCATATATATACACACAGGCAGCCTGTCCCTGACAAAATGAATTAAGAGAAAACTGAAAACATCTAAGAAAACGAAAATCCGTTTCCGCCTATTAATGGGTGACTCAAGGTTATTTGAATTGCTCATTTAGACGCATTTTTAAAAACGATTGCTAACTTGCTTCATCTAGATGAAAAACATTTACTTTCCTCACAAAATCAATAGGTGTAAGGCTGCTATATTTTTTTAGTTCGCATTTTAAATTGTGCAAATCATATTCATTACCTACATTGACAAAAATAATTATAAGTAAAAAATTTGATAAAAAGTCATTTATAAGGAATTATATGTACTTTCTTAATAGTATTTACCTAACAGTGACTACATGGAAGTGAGGTCTTCCTCTTTACATGTTTTACCTGTTGTACTTTTGTACCTGTTGCGTTATAATTTAACTTTCTTGTGATACGAATTCTTTATTTTATTTTCAGATATATACAAGAGTTGTTACATTCTTGTACAGCCACAAGTACGCGTAGCGTTTCGGGCAGGTCCCTGGAATACGATCCCCGCTTCGAAGAATCGTTTTTACAACTAAGTACACATTTTACTGGTGAGTTAAACAGAGGCTACAGTTAAGGATTTACGCCCAGTAAATGCTCCCCGGTCAGGATACGAACCCATGACAAAGCACTCGCGGAAAGCCAGGCGAGTGTCTTACCACTACACCACGGAGACTTTATCGAATCTGGCTTTTAACTTTTGATGGAAGAGGATTTCAATAACCTCTTATTTTCAGTGCATTCTTGCTCTACTTACTTTTACATTTAAAGCGACTGTCCTTGCCCACCTTGTCTATTCCCTTCTAGTATCTCGCATGTTTTGATCATATCCTCTCTGGTTTTTTCTCTCCCCTGGGAGAATAGGACTTAGTTCACTTGATCTTTTCTCACAGCTTAACACTCTTTGTAACTATACTCTCTGTGTACACTCTTGGGCACTCTGTGTAACTGTACTCTCTGTGTACACTCTTGGGCACTCTGTGTACACTCTTGGGCACTCTGTGTACACTCTTGGGCACTCTGTGTACACTCTTGGGCACTCTGTGTAACTGTACTCGCCACCCAAGTAACAATATCACATCAACCGGTTACAAATTCCCATACATTCAAAATGCCATTCATGTATACAAAATTCATATGCAAAGAACCACAGAGGCACTGATGCCTGAGAGCGTTCGTATCTCTCACCACATAACATAAAGGTTCAGCGTGTGATGATCTTATCTTGATATCCCTGAAGAGGTTGATGGGAATTAATTAAATCCAACACCAGTCTCAAGGTGTAGGTCATATTTCGAAATTGCCTGATATTATAGTATTTGTGTTTCTATTACGACTTTATCTTAGGTAAATAATGTACTGAAAATTGGTGAAAAATAACCTACCCATATATGTACAAAACACACATTTTTTTAATACATTCAAAATGCCATTCTTAATCCATATTTTATATTTGATTATTTCCTAAATGCCATATTTCAATGTCAATTCAATTTAAGTTTTTTTCCTAGTCAATTTTGAACGGTTTTGTCCTATAGTTCGTAGTCCAGGGATACCTGAACTCCGACAGGTATATCCCGCTTGTCTCTGAATATTTAGAGTGTACTTTCTTGAGCATAGTTTACTTTCTTGAGCATAGTTTACTTTCTTGAGCATAGTTTACTTTCTTGAGCATAGTTCTAAACTATGAATTAAAGTATACTTGCAGGGGGAAGGGTGAGGCACCCTGCACCCTCCCAGGTAGGGGGTATACCCGCCTCCCAAGTAGGGGTACACCCCTCACAGATATGAGGGAAGGGGGGGGGGACCTACCACTCACAGTTGGGAGTACTGTACCACTTAATTCACCTTCCCCATCCCCCCCCATCCCCCCCCCCATCCCCCGGTTAATAGGCCTCAAGCCCGTCAGTAAACCAAATCAAGGTTTCGTGTTGTTTACTTGATCTTCAAAAGCTTTTTACAGGTACAGGATTGGTAATTAATTTAAACGTAAGTAGGTGATGGTCATGCTGGTAAGGGTGACATTAACATCAGGGTGTGGTCGTGGAGTGTGGTGAGGGTGTGGTCGTGGAGAGGGGTCAGGGTGTGACGCGGCCAGACCTACCGGCGAGTGGTTTACAAAATCCGTAGTATTTGTATTCATAACGGGGGCAATAACACTCGCTTCTACAGCAGCTCTGGTAGACTAAATATAGTAGAAGTAGTGTATGTAACCCGGAGTTAACGGGGACTCTTAGTCTAACCTTCTCATTTTCTACCCTGATCCCACTCGTTCAAATAGGATCAAACTAGCAGACTTGATCAAATCTATATTTTTGGTCTACGTTATTGCTAATGATTTAAGAGCAACGTTAATTCCACATTGAGATAACGTTATCAACGCCAAATGAACGATGATTCAACATTAGTAGTATTGGATAGTGTGCCCCGCTGGAGGGAGGGAGGGGGGGGGGGCGTATCACAGGTGCTGCCGCAACTCTGCGGTGTGACCTGGCGGAACTAAACGCCAGTTGAGGGTAGTAATTACGGAACAGCAGACGCGGTCATTCCCAACAGGGCAGTAGCCATTGGCGAAGCTCTCGCTCTCAGATTGATTAAGTGATTGATGAAGATTAAGCCACCCAAGAGGTGGCACGGGCATGAATAGCCCGTAATCTAGCTCTCAGCTACTGGAGATCATATATAGCTGGTCCAGCGATCAGAGAGAGAGAGACACGGGCTCACCATAGCCCGTGCTTCTTGCCCCGCTCCTGTGCCAGGTAAGTTACGGGCTCACCATAGCCCGTGCTACTTGGAACTTGTTCCGAGTAGCTGAATCTATAACAACAACAACAACGATCAGAGAGAGAGGGGATATACACACCCCACACCCCTCTTCTCCCCCTTCCCGTGCTTCTCGGTGAGTGTATACCTTATGAGTTTACCTCTGTTGTGGATTATACGCAGGGTTAAGGTATTCTTGCTCGTTGGTCTGTAAACCTCAGTGTTATGTCCTTAATAACCCTCCAGAGGATGTACTCCACAATTGTAAACTGTATTTTTTGCCAGGTTGCAACATATATATATATATATATATATATATATATATATATATATATATATATATATATATATATATATATATATATATATAATAACGACACAAAACGAATCGTAGCTACACCTTGGCGTGGATTATATGGACTCGGTGAGGGAGCCGGTCGGCTGAGCGGACAGCACACTGGACTTGTGATCCTGTGGTCCCGGGTTCGATCCCGGGCGCCGGCGAGAAACAATGGGCAGAGTTTCTTTCACCCTATGCCCCAGTTACCTAGCAGTTAAATAGGTACCTGGGTGTTAGCCAGCTGTCACGGACTGCTTCCTGGGGGTGGAGGCCTGGTCGAGGACCGGGCCGCGGGACACTAAGAAGCCCCGAAATTATCTCAAGATAACCTCAAGCCTTCTACTCAATGACTGTGTTTTTTAGATTCAGGTAAGTAGTGAGTCTTACGTATGTTGATGGATATTTTCGTTGTCCTTATACTTCACAGCTATTTTTATTGACGTTAAAAAAATTTAAGCGTTTGAATTTTGTTTTTATTTTTGTATATTTAAATTTTTGATATCATATTCCTACATATAATAATCAGAAGACAGCAAATAAATCCAACATTCAAGAGGACAAGAATTGACTTAACTAAAGAAAACGGACTCGTTCAAGTAATAAACAAACATTTAACCTTTACGAGCTAATCTGGTTTTCACTTCATATGAGCTTAGTGGACGACGTTTGTGGAGCACCCACAAGTGCCCTGCCCTTGATGTGTGAGGCGCGGAGGTGGTGGATACTGTCAGAGTTTGTTGTTTTTGTTCTTTTTTGGGGTTGGCACTTCCCCTCACAGGTGAGGGGGTGTCTCTTCCCCTCACAGGTGAGGGGGTGTCTCTTCCCCTCACAGGTGAGGGGGTGTCTCTTCCCCTCACAGGTGAGGGGGTGTCTCTTCCCCTTACAGGTGAGGGGGTGTCTCTTCCCCTCACAGGTGAGGGGGTGTCTCTTCCCCTCACAGGTGAGGGGGTGTCTCTTCCCCTCACAGGTGAGGGGGTGTCTCCCCTTCACTTGTGGTGGTACATTCCCTTTTCAGACGGGGGAAATACGCTTGCCTCACAGGGGGTGGTACATTGCCCTCACAAGCGAGGGTACATTTGCCTCACAGGGGGGTGGTACACTGTCCTCACAAGTGAGGATACATTTGCCTCACAGGGGGTGGTACACTGTCCTCACAAGCGAGGGTACATTTGCCTCACAGGGGGTGGTACACTGTCCTCACATGTGAGGATACATTTGCCTCACAGGGGGTGGTACATTGCCCTCACAAGCGAGGGTACATTTGCCTCACAGGGGGGTGGTACACTGTCCTCACAAGTGAGGATACATTTGCCTCACAGGGGGGTGGTACACTGTCCTCACAAGTGAGGATACATTTGCCTCACAGGGGGGTGGTACACTGTCCTCACAAGTGAGGATACATTTGCCTCACAGGGGGTGGTACACTGTCCTCACAAGTGAGGGTACATTTGCCTCACAGGGGGTGGTACACTGTCCTCACAAGCGAGGGTACATTTGCCTCACAGGGGGGTGGTACACTGTCCTCACAAGTGAGGGTACATTTGCCTCACAGGGGGTGGTACACTGCCCTCACAAGCGAGGGTACATTTGCCTCACAGGGGGTGGTACACTGCCCTCACAAACGAGGGTACATTTGCCTCACAGGGGGTGGTACACTGCCCTTACAAGCGAGGGTACATTTGCCTCACAGGGGGTGGTACACTGTCCTCACAAACGAGGGTACATTTGCTTCACAGGTCCAGCGAGATAGATAATAGAGAGGGGGTGGTACATTGCCCTCCAAATATTCCAAATACAACAGAAGCTGATGGCAGGGGAAATGTCATTTAATTAGCACTAAAATCGGTTCATGATCTTTACATTAATGTCCCGTCAAAATAACTTGATAATCTTCGTCTTACGACATAAATTGATCCTGCATTAAAGCATTTTTACCTAAGGATTTCAAATGTTCTGATAGGACTACACATAAGGGGCATAACTGGCAAACCCCTCACAGTGTTCAAGAGAGAACTGGATAAGCACCTCCAAAGGATACCTGATCAACCAGGCTGTGACTCATACGTCAGGCTGCGAGCAGCCGCGTCTAACAGCCTGGTTGATCAGTCCAGCAACCAGGAGGCCTGGTCGACGACCGGGCCGCGGGGACACTAAGCCCCGGAAGCACCTCAAGGTAGCCTCAAGGTAGGTTCCCACTCCCTTTCTGTGCCTCGGGCCATGCCCTAAAAGTGAGTGATTAAAAACAACTGAAAAGTGTGCCGCCGCCATGTAATGCCTGGCGGAACACGTCCTGGAAACACTTTCCTGGAAAGGAAAGAAACAGGTCGAAGGGAATACTTCTGGAAAGGAAATATTCCAAATACTTCCGAAAGGAATAATTCAGTATTCAACTCTTTCCTTCCCACACTTGCCTATCTTCCCCGTTAGGTAGGCCTAGTAACGAGGCAGTAGTTTTCCTGGTGTTTGCACTGTGTGTGTGTGTGTGTGTATTTACTATTTGTGCTTGCAGAATCAAGCAATTAGCTTTTGGACCCTGCCTTTCTATCCAGTGTAATTTCCTCTATTATATCTAATACATATATTTCTAACACACACACACACACACATACACACAACACACACACACACAACACACACAACACACACACACACACACACACACACACACACACACACACACACACACACACGCACACACACACACACACACACACACACACACACACACACACACACACACACACATCCTCAGGAAGCAGCCCGTAGCAGCTGTATAACTCTCAGGTACGTATTTACTGCTACGTGATCAGAGCATCAGCGTGAAAGAAACTCGGCCCATTATTTCCGCCTCGGCTGGAAATCGAACCCGGGCCCTTAGAACTACGACCCCCGAGCGCTGTCCACTCAGCCACGAGGCCCCAAACCCCATGTGTAAGTGTGTGTGTGTGATCATCATATATTATCATATATTATCATATACCACTTGGTTAACTTGAAACAACACATGAGTCGGCTCAAGAAAGGTCATGCTTATAACAACTGACATATACCATGTTTTATAGGCGTATGACCCACAAGTTGGGTCAAGACAATGTTCCAACTGACCTTTAACGTGCCCCAGGAGTCTGTTCCAGGGAAGGTCAGAATGCAGTATACTGACATATACTATAGAAGTCAGAGGGGAGGAAATAATAATTACGGATCATCAGCACTGCTCACAGCCACACCTGCTGAGGCGTGCAGGTGTATAAATGTTGTGCTCAGAAACTGTCAATGTGGCTACCGTCATACTGACAGTAAATGACGGCGATACTAACAGTAGCTGTCATATAGTCAGTGAGTGTTCCCGTGACATGAGCAGCAGCAGCAGCAGCAGCAGCAGCAGCAGCAGCAGCAGCAGCAGCAGCCATAAAACAGTAATAGTAAAATAGTCGTACGAACAATAAAAGCGGAGATGGATGCAGTTTTAATCATGTAGATAGTGAAAGAAAATACCACAGATAACTACAGTGACAGTGAGAGTAACTTCAAGGTCCTCAAGCTGGAAAACAACATTGAATCATCAAAATCAAGTTTATCCCCCCCATCGCCTCCACCCGAGGGGAAAAAAAAAAAAACATGCAGATCTTTTGCAACAGAGCCACTGAACGACCTTAGGACTATCTAACCACGTCACACATATCACTATAACAAGTCCCTATTGAACAAAAGCAAGCGAGCATGATAAGAAGCCTCACAGTTGAACAATATTTACAAAATTTGCTTCACGCTGAACGCAATTTACAAAAAAAAGAGACGTGATAGCGGGCACTATTAAATATGTGAGGTTGAGAAAGTGTTGCAAGGTCAAGTTTCCAGGGGATATATGTATATATATGCGAGAGGATAGAGCCTCGAACAGCAGTTAGGCAGCAGCCACCATTCCATCATTATGTCTCCTGAGGTTTGTCTCTCAATATATACATATATATATATATATATATATATATATATATATATATATATATATATATATATATATATATATATATATATATATATATATATAAATCTTTCTTTACTTCTTTATTAATGTAAACTGATGACCTCTCAAGGGTTAGAAGCTGTCTGTCCTTACTATACTCTGCTATCTATTGCAATAAGTATACTTCCCACAGTGAATAACAAACCTGCCCTGCTTTAGTGTATGTAATACGTTGAGCTCTGGTTCGCCAGGCGTTTCCCCTGGCGGAGTGTGCTATAGTACGCCAGACGTACCCCTAGGGTATGGGGGAGAGACAGACTACTGTTCGCCGGACGTGCCCCTGAAGACTACACCACATCGTAGAGCAGAGAACATCGCCACATCTTCTCCTTATTAATGTTCATGATTTGTTCTTGTTGACCCCTGATGTTTACGGTGTGTCCATGATAGTAGAGTGAGACCTTCCATCCTCCCTCTGCACCCACTTTGACCCATGATAGTAGAGTGAGACCTTCCATCCTCCCTCTCCACCCACCTTGACCCATGATAGTAGAGTGAGACCTTCCATCCTCCCTCTGCACCCACCTTGACCCATGATAGTAGAGTGAGACCTTCCATCCTCCCTATGCACCCACCTTGACCCATGATAGTAGAATGAGACCTTCCATCCTCCCTCTGCACCCACCTTGACCCATGATAGTAGAATGAGACCTTCCATCCTCCCTCTCCACCCACCTTGACCCATGATAGTAGAATGAGACCTTCCATCCTCCCTCTCCACCCACCTTGACCCATGATAGTAGAGTGAGACCTTCCATCCTCCCTCTCCACCCACCTTGACCCATGATAGTAGAGTGAGACCTTCCATCCTCCCTCTGCACCCACCTTGACCCATGATAGTAGAGTGAGACCTTCCATCCTCCCTCTTCACCCACCTTGACCCATGATAGTAGAGTGAGACCTTTCATCCTCCCTCTGCACCCACCTTGACCCATGATAGTAGAGTGAGACCTTCCATCCTCCCTCTCCACCCACCTTGACCCATGATAGTAGAGTGAGACCTTCCATCCTCCCTCTCCACCCACCTTGACCCATGATAGTAGAGTGAGACCTTCCATCCTCCCTCTGCACCCACCTTGACCCAGTATTGTTCTTCCTGTTTCTCCAGGTGTGTTTGTTGATGTTGTTGGGGGCTGTGGCCACGACCGGCGTCGCGTCTGCCGCGAAGCTGCCCCTTCCTCAGGACTCCGGCCCTCCCTCGGACCTCTCCCAAGCCCCGGAGGAACTTGCCCCCGGTCTCGGCTCTCTGTCTTCGAACTTGTATGAAGCGCCGGTCGAACCACTGGTACCTTCGAGATTGTATGAAATTCCGTTTGTGCCAGCTGCCACTGAACCAGCTGCCACTGAACCAGCTGTCACTGAACCAGCTGCCACTGAACCAGCTGCCACTGAGCCAGCTGCCACTGAACCAGCTGCCACTGAACCAGCTGCCACTGAACCAGCTGCCACTGAACCAGCTGCTCTGTACGAAGCTCCACCTGCGCCATCCACCACTGAACCAGCTGCTCTGTACGAAGCTCCACCTGCGCCATCTACCACTGAACCAGCTGCTCTGTACGAAGCACCACCTGCGCCAACCACCACTGAACCAGCTGCCACTGAACCAGCTGCTCTGTACGAAGCACCAGCTGCGCCATCTACCACTGAACCAGCTGCTCTGTACGAAGCACCACCTCCGCCATCTACCACTGAACCAGCTGCTTTGTACGAAGCACCAGCTGCGCCATCTACTACTGAACCAGCTGCTCTGTACGAAGCACCAGCTGCGCCATCTACCACTGAACCAGCTGCTCTGTACGAAGCACCAGCTGCGCCATCTACCACTGAACCAGCTGCTCTGTACGAAGCTCCACCTCCGCCATCTACCACTGAACCAGCTGCTTTGTACGAAGCACCAGCTGCGCCATCTACTACTGAACCAGCTGCTCTGTACGAAGCACCAGCTGCGCCATCTACCACTGAACCAGCTGCTCTGTACGAAGCACCAGCTGCGCCATCTACCACTGAACCAGCTGCTCTGTACGAAGCACCAGCTGCGCCATCTACCACTGAACCAGCTGCTCTGTACGAAGCACCAGCTCCGCCATCTACCACTGAACCAGCTGCTCTGTACGAAGCACCAGCTCCGCCATCTACCACTGAACCAGCTGCTCTATACGAAGCACCAGCTGCGCCATCTACCACTGAACCAGCTGCTCTATACGAAGCACCACCTCCGCCATCTACCACTGAACCAGCTGCTCTGTACCAAGCTCCAGCTGCTTTATACAGTGCACCACCTGTAGAGCCATCTGAGCCGTCTGGCCTGTACCAAGCACCGTCAGCGCCTGTAAGTAAGCAGAGTATTGGTAGGGAGTTTCCCGTGGGTTGAAATTGAAATTGAAATAAGTTTATTGAGGTAAAATACACACAAAGGGATGAGGTAGCTCAAGCTATTCTCACCCCGTTCAGTACATCGTGTTAATACATACATAGACACACATCACAAACCATAAACATATTACCAAACATTCTGAGAGATAAACATCTAAACATTTCCTCCGTGGGTTGAGGGAAGGAATTCTAGCAGGAGGTGAAACCATTACTATTCTTCCCTAGCCGTCAACCATGTTTTCCCTGGGGCAGAGAAAACATGGTTGAAGGCTAGGGAGGATTAGTAATGGTCGTAGGTAGCCAGTTGCCATGTTGGAAACGTTCATATGAACACTTGCGTTGTTTAAGCGTAACATTTCCCTTATTTGAAACCTCACTATAAGCCTTACGTTTGGTTCTCAGCATTTTCTTGTTATAAAACATTTTTCTTCGCCATAACTATTGACTCCATTTTAAAGTGGAGTTAAGGTAGGGCAAAGCCTTATTAAGACTTATTAGGACCCTAACAAAGAAGAAAAAACTGTGAAGAATTACAGGTTTAGAACACAATAAGAAATTATCGTTAGATAAGGAAATATGTAATTTTTGTTTGTAATACTTGCTCTATTTGCCTCTATTAATGATATCTTTCCAATGCAGACGAGGAGTCACAAAAACGTGGCTGAAATATGTTGACCAAACCACACGTCGTCACCACGCATTAGAAAGTGAAGGGACGACGACGTTTCGGTCCGTCCTGGACCATTCTCTAGTCGATTGAGTCGTCCCTTCGTCGTCGTCCCTTCACTTTCTAGTGTGTGGTTTGGTCAACATCTTTTCCAGTATTCTGAAAACCCTCAGGAGAGAGGAGGTGTACACACGATTCTTGTGTACAATTGTGCAACAACGACGTTTTAAAGTCGTCTGCGTTACAGATGGTCGGAATGCCGTACGACTTCCAGTGGGTCGTCCAGGACGGGGAGAGTGCTAACGACTTCAGCCATGCGGAGAACAGCGACGGTCGTACTACCCAAGGGGAGTACCGCGTCCTCATGCCCGACGGTCGCACTCAGGTGAGTACCTGCGTCTTGATACCCGACGGTCGCACACAGGTGAGTACAACGTCCTGACGTCTGACAGTCGCACTCAGGTGAGTACTTGCGTCCTGATGCCCGACGGACACATTCACGTTAAAATGCCATCAATGAAAATTCCAAAAAATTATTTTTATCCATAATAGTGTGAACCAGTCTGAGACTACCATATCCTAAACAGTCTAATATATATATAAATGCAGGAGTTTCAGTTTTAATGTTCATCTGAGTGGTCGAGTCTAGTCACGAATTTCCATAGATGGTCTCATCCTAATAATAATATAAGCATATAGGCTTATATAATAATTATAAACATATAGCAGTTAAAAGTTCAACTCACTGATGCACTCTGCCTCACGCAGGTGGTGAAGTTCGTCGACAATGGGAAGGGTTTCCGTGCCTCTCTGTCTGTGACAGGGAAAGTGGGAGAGTGATCTGCTTTGCTCACCTGGATTCGCCTAACTGTTGTGAGACGCGCCCCCATACCGATGCTATATTCACATGCGAACTGATGCGTTCCGTCTGCGAAACGTTGAAAAGGTACATCATATGTCCTAATTCTTGCATGTGCATGTGTGCTATTTATTGCATGTGTGTATAATATGCCCTAATTTTTTTTTCTGAGGGATCTGCATTGTTTATTCAACTAATTCTACAATATGGTATACTTCCACAGTCGCTATATGTACTATGTACACAATATACACTGTGAAGATACCCCCACCCCCCCTAAAATAGATAATTGACATATACAGTTGAGATTGAAATTCAACGCTAGGTCAAATGTTAAAAAAATAAGGTCTGATATAATACTTTTATGATCTAGAAGTGATTAGGATTATTTTCTCAGCTGGTCCTTCTTCCATGTCAATATAAATCCAATTTTGATTTTTATAAGCGATACAGTTTACCTTTTTTACGTAAACTCTACAGTCTGTACGAGTACTGTTATTTTAGAGGTTACGTTGTATTTGTTACGTATATTCGTGGCAACGTAGCCTGAGCACTGATCTTGTCCTAGCCGCAAAGTGGGGAGTCAGGCTCGTCAAGGTGGTGAGGTGAAATGGTGACTTTAGCGGGTTTGCGTATGTAAACACACACATACACACACACACACACACACACACACACACACACACACACACACACACACACACACACACACACACACACACACAAAATGTCTTGTGTGTGTGTGTGTTGTGTGCCATAACGTTAGTTGGTAGGAATTCCAACTAACTCAGTGTTGTGTTGTCATGTAACTTATAAACGAGAGTAGGTAGGTAAACACTACTAAAATATTCACACACACACACACACACACACACACACACACACACACACACACACACACACACACACACACACACACACACACACACACACACACACTTTTTTTTAACCAATTGACTAATTAATTGTTGAATCGTCGTCATCAAAGTCAGGTCTTATCGAACCTAATAGCAGCTTTACCTATAACAAAATGTAACAATTTTGAAGAGCACGAAGAAGATTTTGTACATCTCGTGGAATAAGAATATTGACCAGCCTGGACAAAAATAAAAAGTTCCTGGATAATCTCAGTTCATTCTAGTCCTATGGATAGTAAGGGCAGAACCACAGATCAACGAATATGTCATGAGAAAAAAATATCTGGTTTAGAAACGGGAGATCAACAGATTTTCGACAGAAACCACTATGCACATTTTACTCAAGTCTCCTTTTTCTAATTCACGAAGGAGGTTGACAAACTCCATAATTTTTTTCCAGCGACTTTTGCACCTTGACCCAAAATAGATTTAAACAAAAAATTTGTGTTGGAAGTTAAAATATTACAGTTCATAATGAGTTATAATGTTTATGCTCTGCTATTATATCTCTCCACATTCGCCTTTCCTCCAACATCGGGCAAATGGAGCTCGGTGCTGCCGTGTTGGCAATTCACTCGACAATATATTTCAGTGATGAATTCAATCCCAGCGTCTGCAACACTGCAGCGGACAGCAAAGCGGCCAAGAGAGAGTTTTCCACTCTGTATGATACTTGCTATAATATTCACCTTCCGACCAATTCATTTAAACATGGAGGACAAAGAGACTTGGGTATTGACAAATACGACTTTTTTATTACATACAATGTATTGTATTGTACAATCTCGAAATGCTAAGGTATAATAAGATGTAGTGTAGAGACAGAAAAATTCAGAGGTGAAGTTTACAACTTAGATGAAATAAAAGTTTTTCTTAGGGTTTACAAAAAAAATATTATTGATTACCAAAAAAAAGTATAAGAATGAGGAACGCTTGCCACTGAAGATTACTACTTGCTGTTGAAGAACACTTTTTTCGCTGTAGAAAACTTTCCACTGAAAAATACTTGTTTCTATCTGAAATCTTATGACAGAAAACACTTGTTACTGAAGAAAAGATGCCACTGAAGAATACCTGCCGCTGAAGAACACTTGCCAGTGGAGAACACGTGAACACTTGCTATTGTAGAACTCTTGCCGCTGAAGAGTTTTGTAAATATATATTTTGTCAGGTATTAGTACATCATAAGCCACCTAATATATAAATATGAAAGAACGGTCGAACAAGAGACAAGTTCTGAAACAGATGAAGATTTTAGGTCCGGTAGCCCTGAATACCTCTTATGATTTTTACATTGTAAGTGTGTGATTTAACACTAATAAACTTTGAATGAGAAAATCTATACAAGTTTTTTTTTTTTTTAAAAGAAGCATCAAAAGTGTCTAATTCGAGCTGTAGAAAATATAATGAAAATATAATATATATTTTTTGTAAGAAATTATTCTGTTACGGTTTCAACTATGCATATATTTACAAATTTCACAATTTGAGGAGATAAGAATGGTCGAGGAGAGAGTACACGAGAGAGCAGAGAAAGTGAGAAAGGAACTTTAATGATTGGTTCGTAGGAATGGTCGTTCCAGGGTCGTTGGAGTGAGGAAAGAAAGCTCGTTGGCTCCGGTTGTCCATGTATCATGGTCGCCCTTGCGTTCTGAACGTTCGATTTGGAAGTGCTTCGGAGTTTACAAATTTATCGCAAACAGGATACATGTTCGGCAGCAAGTGTTCAGAAGGAGGGTCTCTAATGATCGGAATTATGGGATCCGAGGCACTTCGAAGTTCGAAATCAGATAACTGATCAATCAGATAGCTGATCAATCAGAGAGCTGATCAATCAGATAGCTGTTACACGTAGGTCACCTCGGCGTTGAATCCACCGCCGTTGTCGAAGAACTTCACCACCTGGGGAAAAAAAGAGACAATTAGGAACAAGATTGAGAATGGCACAGTTGACGAATGAGCCTTAATGATGGTCCTGAATCTTACGTATCAATAACTTCATCCGGCTGATTTCTCACGACATTGCCAAACTTTTTTTTTTATCAAAGAAATAATATGTGGGATATTTGACTCTCAAGAAAATATAAACACTCAGAAGTACACGCTTGAATACGATCGTCGGATATCAGGATGCGGTATTCACCTGAGTGCGAATGTCTGTCATCCAGACGCAGGTACTCACCTGAGTGCAACAGTCGGGCATGAGGACGCAGATACTCACCTGAGTGCGACCGTCGGGCATGAGGACGCAGGTACTCACCTGAGTGCAACAGTCGGGCATGAGGACGCAAGTACTCACCTGAGTGCAACAGTCGGGCATGAGGACGCAAGTACTCACCTGAGTGCAACCGTCGGGCATGAAGACGCAAGTACTCACCTGAGTGCAACAGTCGGGCATGAGGACGCAAGTACTCACCTGAGTGCGACCGTCGGGCATGAGGACGCGGTACTCCCCCTGGGTAGTACGACCGTCGCTGTTCTCCACATGGCTGAAGGCGTTGCCACTGTCCCGGTCCTCAACGCCCCACTGGAAGTCGTACGGCATCCCCTCCATCCCTGGGGTAGCTGGGGACTGAGGAAGACAGGTTGCTCTAAGTCTTGTGGTGCTACGTTTGGTTCCGTGTTTTCATGACCACCTTAGTTACGCTTTAAACATTTGACGTGTTATATTCAATACGCCTCAGCTTCTTAGGTTCTCACCTGATTTATATATCTGCCATTTAGTTCTTCAATACTCTCAAATAAGGCTACCAAGCTACCTATGTGTTAAACTTCTAAGGTTCTCATTGTCCTTCAATATTATCAACGCAGCATAAAAATAATTCTGGAAATTGACTGTTTTCTCTTTATTGATCACTTGGCAGTTTTTCGTGATTTACACACACACACACCGATATATATATATATATATATATATATATATATATATATATATATATATATATATATATATATATATATATATATATATATATATATATATGTATATTACATCTATATTTACATCTCCTATTTAGATAGGAGATGTCTCGTATGGGCCAATAAGCCTTCTGCAGCCTCTATGTTTCACCTCACATTTATCCCTTATGTATCCCCCCATGTTTTTCACCTTCATTATATTATCACCTGACCTAATGCGGGTATAAAATCAACTAGTATATATATATATATATATATATATATATATATATATATATATATATATATATATATATATATATATATATATAGGCCTACAGGGCCTTATCTATGCCATGTAGCCCTACGGATTCATGCATACTCTGCATACAGATTCTTATCTATCTCCCACATGCAAGTCCTATCCCGTATAGGAAACTGACCCCAGCTTCGTTTCCCATCATTCTCAACCATCACTCCGAACCCCTCATAAGTTAGTAATTCATGTAATAAGTTCTTCAGAGCAAGATATTATTGTGAGTTTTACCTTATAGGTCTGTGGGCGGATATTTGAGGCCTGTGGGGGTGGGTTGTAGGTCTTTGGGGGTGGGCTGTAGGTCTGAGGTGGTGGTGGGCGTGAACGAGGTGGAGGTGCGGGCCTGGGTGGTGGGCGTGGAGGTGGAGCGACGGGCGTCTCGTACAGGCCCGAGGGCGGCGGTGGGCGTTGGTAATTGTACTGTGGGTCAGCGAGAGCTACTCCAGCCACCAGGGTGAGGAGAACCAGCTGTGGGAGGATAATAATACTCATTATAATTATCATTATTAAAATCGGAAAAAAATGACAATCGTAATACTGTTATTACCAGTTGTTAATGGATGTATATATAATGTTTCCCATTTTCCCTTTCACGGACGCACCATGTGACGAGAGAAAACGGTGGTCGTATTGCGCCTAGGTCATGTGACTGGGTCAACTGACCTTACAAGTCGTGTCTGTTTTTCAGGTTGCTGATGTTTATGACTCGTGTGGTGCCATTTATATGCTGTTCTCGCTAATTATTCTACCACTCCTCCAACCCATTCATCCTTCCCTTTCTCGGACGGGTCATGAAATGGGGGTCTTGTATGCCTTCTCTGTGATTAGACAATGAAAGGCTGGAGAAGGGGGGTAGGTTTTTCCGGACACCAAGGCCGTGGTTCTTCTTGGAAGGTGAAGACAGAGGTCTTGTTTGTGTTCTTCTCTGCCGTTTTAATATCGTCGCCCACAATAAAAAACACATTTTAATACGTTCGTTACTTGGGATGCAATTCGCTATTATTACAACTTTTTTGTTGAGAAAGCATTCGAAACCTGTTATTTAATGAGCAGTATCTGGTGTGATACGATAGATTTTGTCCTCTAAAGTTTTCAGAATTTTGGTGTTTCTCTAAAATCACGAAAGGAACCTTACAAAAAACACTGATTTTATTATTTTGTAATAATAACTCGGTTGGAGCATTATGTGATTCATATCTTGTAAGTTATTGCTCATTGTCTGAAGCATTAGCGAGCCATCTCGCCTTTCAGTATGGTCAGTCTGGAATATTAGCGGGCATGTCATCCTTCAGTAAGGTCAGGCTGGAGCATTACTGTAATGGGAGACCAAACCACTCATCAGAAAATGATGAAACGACGACGTTTCTGCATTTTCTTGAGTGTGATTTGGTCATCAACTCTTCAGCCACGTTACCGTGACTCATCATTTGTAGTACGGAAATTATCCTAATGAAACAGGGTGATTGATCTATGGAACCAATTAAAAGGTAACACAATAGACGTGAGATCACTTCCCTGGGGTGACACGCAAGCATAGAGGGATTAGTTAACCACCACGTTCTTGTTAAATAAATTGGTAACCACAACATCGCGGATAAAACATTTCATTCACTAGGATCATCGGAGGCTGGAACCGCAGACCACAAGTTGGTAGGTCTGCGGATTGCTGTTTTTGTTGTTAGCGGTTCGAGGCTCCGATGGTTCAAGTGAATTAAATGTTATTATCCATACGTAATCAATACATCTTCGGAAGGATTCTTCTGAAGATGTATTGATTAATTCGAAAGTACTTAATGAATTTTATGCCTGATTTTTGTTCGTTGTCAGATATTAATTCTTATGTTACACATAATTTTTCTAAGCAGCCTAACCCACCCTAACCTAGCCTAACTTAGCCTAACCAAGCCTAGCCCAGCCTAGCCCAGCCCAGCCTAGCCAAGCCTAGCCCAGCCTAGCCTAATTTAATACCACGCATTAGGAGCAAGAACTACCCAGAAAAAAAAATGTCGGACCTAACAGCTTCCGGAACCCGCAAGACTACGAAATTTGATCCGATATTGGAAAGTTTGCTTAATCGTAAATAACGCGATTAAATACCAAATTAAATACTTAAATACTCTTATAAAATAAATTAAATACTCTTTGTATACTGCTATGGCCCAACAAGATGAAGGCTGCCGTGTCGTATATCTACCCTGGAACACAGACTAACAGCGTCGTTAGCCATCGACACAGTAGACTATACGAATGTAATTTTTCTGGAGATCATAGAATATTTCCAGACAGTTTTGAGTTTGTTACATGAACACACAAATGGCGGCGGAAAAGATTGCAAATGTTGAGAGTTTGCGAGCCGACAATTTCTATGAGAGTCCTGGGGCTAGATTCACGAAGAAGTTACGCAAATACTTACGAACCTGCACATTTTTTCTCAATCTTTGGCGGCTTTGTTTACAATTATTAAACAGCTAATGAGCTCGGAAACACCAGGAGGCTGTTTATATCAATATCAACAGTTGATTGGGAAGTTTTCATGCTTGTAAACTGTTTAAGAAATGTAACCAAAGCCGTCAAAGATTGAGGAAAGATGTATACGTTCGTAAGTACTTGCGTAACTGCTTCGTGAATCTGGCCCCTGATCTTGCGACACAGTACACTTCGAGTGTCCTGATCTTGCGACACAGCAAACTCCGTGAGTATTTTGATCTTGCATCAGAGCAGACTTCCCGAGAGCCTTGAACTTGCGTCACCCCAGATGAGACTGGTGCTCTCATCTCAAGATGCGGCAAACACATGACTGTTAAGAACTGCATTTCATCCGCATCCAGTCAATCCTCATGGTTTACCAAGAGGCAGATCAGAAGTGGCTTTTGCTTAGCCAAAACCATTCGAACCTGTAAACCCATTTAAGTACTAAAATACGTCAATATTGAGCTGCATTTAATTAGACGCTGTGGTCGATTACGTGCTAAAATTTCGGTCCATTAAGTGTGAGGACAGGTTGCTACAGGTTGTAGCAATCCGTTAAAAAAGCGACGTATTAGTCAAAATCAAAACACTGTAATTTTGACGTTTTCTCTACATTGGCCTCGATAGATTGTACGTTTCTGGCTAGGCAAAACAGTTGCATTGTTTACGGAGTGGCGAATCGTGATAATGGGCTGCAAAGTGAGCCTTGGGCTCACTTTGTGTAATGTGGGCTTTGTGTAACAGCCCTCGATCCTGTCTACGTGGTGCTCGATCCTGTCTATGTGTTTCTTTATCCTGCATACGTGGTTCTCGATTTTGTCTAGGTGGTTCCGGATTCTATCTACGTGATTCTCGATCCTCTCTATGTGGTTCTCGATCCTGTCTACTGGGTTCTCGATTTTGTCTACGTGATTCTGGATCCTGTCTATGTGGTACTCGATCCTGTCTATGTGATTCTCGATCTTGCCTAGGTGGTTCTCGATCCTGTCTAGGTGGTTCTCGATCCAGTCTACGTGGTTCTCGATCTTGTCTAGGTGGTTCTCGATCCTGTCTACGTGGTTCTCGAGAGTGATCAACGCGTTCAACGCCACAAAAGCAAAACAGCCGTTGATCTCGTTAAACTAAAAATTTAGCCTTTTTAAACAATATATAGCTTCATCAAAGAACAAATGGAATACATTTTTAGGCGTAAATAAAATAGAAAAATTAAATTAAGGTAATTCATTTTTCTTTCTTCTGTTCGTAAATGATTTACATAGAATTACAGAGTAACGTAGCTATGTTTTTCATTAAACTGTCAGACAGTCTCAAGTACTGTTAACTCGAATACACAGTTGGTGAATTCTTTCTCTGCTAGAGGTCCCCAGCTTCCCTGCCTTCCAATTGTACGACTCTTAGAAACCAGCTTTATCTGACTTCTAGAGACATACAAATTCCCCCGAGGCTGTTATCAAGCATCTCTGAGCCTTCTGATCGCTAGAAATGGAATTTAAACTAAACATTTCAGTCTAATCATTTTGTTATTCTTACCGGGATAACTGATGCGATATAACTATTTAATAAATTATATTTTAATTGTTAATATGACTATTTTCTTTATTCCTATTTATATATTTTTCATGGCAATTGTGTTCGATTTATAGTGTTAGTACTCTTAATCTAACCTTCTTTTTGCCATCTTTCTCTTATTTTAGTACTCCTTAGAGTATTATTTTGTAAGGGTATTATTTTGTAAGGGCAGCAGTGCACAGTATTATTCTGTGCACTGCTGCCCCATCTTTGCTATATCTTTAACATGAGTCTTAGAGTATATACTACCCCATCTACAGTACCGTTCTTCCCTCTGTCTATGCCTCACTCAGGTGAGCAATAGCTCTCCTTAACACTATCCTCCCTCCTTCCCTCCCTCTCGAGTCCCACTCACTCCCATCACACACAAAACTAGGTGAGTACACGCCATGGAACGACGGGCCAGACAAGCAAGGGACGACCTACCTTACAAGATGCCATGTTGATGCTAGAGAGACGATGTGGGGCCAACTGCACTCCTGTCATGGTGTCTTCCTTGCTTATATACCCCCCTATTCCTCCCCAGCACTCCATCTCTCCCTCACTTTCCTCCTTGTAAGGTGGTGACCTGACCTCCACCTTGGTGCTGCTCCGATCCGCCTTCTTCAGCTCACTTCTCAAACACCCAACCTGTTCCCACGAGCTGACAAATTTATGAATTAAAATAGTTCCACCAACCATTAGCGTACGAACCTATACGACCTCACCTGAGCTATAGAACCTGATGTTAATTCTTAAATTCCAGTGAAGCCATTCTGTTTGGACGTTGCAACTGATAGCCTCCAAATTGACTGTGAGATGAATTGAGAGGTCAGATCTGTCATCACCAGATGGTGATGACAGAGCAAAAGTTCAAATAAATAGAACTGGGCATAAGTTCAACCCTCTGAAACTGGACATAAGTTCTTCTATTAAGAACTGTATATAAGTTCATCCATTTAAAACTAGGCACAAGTTCAACCATTTAGATCTGAATATATATTTAACTAACACAACCAATTCTGTAGAAATGTTCCAAGATGATATCCTTTAAATAATCAAATTTTACGAAGACTTTGAGCGAATATGTTTTGAATTGTCTATAAAGTCATCCTTATCCAGTAGACAACCCCCCTCCCCTTTCCTTCCCTGTTCACCAGTACAGATATCCATTGAAGCTATTTGTTGTTGTTTTAGATTCAGCTACTCGGAACAAAAAAAGTTCCAAACAGCACGGGTTACGGTGAGCCGGTAGAGGACTTACTGGCACAGGAGATGTGTTCTATTGAAGCGTCTTTCTATAGCCAACGGGAACTGTTCAAATGGTTAGCGGAGACTGAGAATGATTCGTGTTACTGTTCAGGAGAGATCAGGAATGCACCTGCACATGAGACCTGGAATCATGAATTGATACGGGTCCAAGAAGTACCGGGATGCCATCTCTTTCATTACGTGTGGGTTGAGTTTTGTTGCTGCTCGACATTGTGATTGAATCCCTGTTCCTGGAATTATCTCACTGTCGTAAACTAAATAGGAGATCATTACAACCTCGTGAATAATTCCAGTAATTCCCAATAACTTGTGTTAGCGAGGCGTTCAAGACTCGGACCTCCCCTACAGTTCATCATGTGCTAATTGGGGCTAATTATCAGGAACTCTTCATACCTTCCGCTAATGATAGGTAAACTCCTCTCCAAGGATTCTAATTATCAAGCGACTATAATTATATTGCAAATTTGTATCTTTGAATTATCGCAAACCGACACCTGTAATTAATACGCAAAAACGCAAATTACGCCATTGATCACTGTCTATAATTTAGCTACATATGGCGCGAGCTTCAGCCATGAAGTGGAACTAATATGTGTCTTCTAGGTAAGGAGAAAGTGAATAGATATTTTGTATTTTTTCCTTATTTTATATACTTTATTAAGTAAGATATTGTATAATATCTGGGTGTAATATCCGGGTAAAATGTTAGAACCGACTGTATTGAATCAACCCGTTCTCGCAAATTTAATAAGTCAATATTGACTTATTAAATATGTGCATAGGTGACATACTTAACATAATAGTTTCCCTTGAAAAGCTTCATAGAAAACACCGACCTTACCTAACCTACTTAGTATGTTAAGATAAGCATCTTATTGCTTCGTAATTACAATTATTACCTAACCTATACCTATAATAGGTTAAGTAACAATTGTAATTACGAAGCTATAAGATGCTTATTTTAACATACTAAGTAGGTTAGGTAAGGTCGGTGTTTTCTATGAAGCTTTTCAAGGGAAACTATTATGTTAAGTATGTCACCTATGCACGCAACTAATAAGTCAATATTGACTTATTAAATTTGCGAGAACGGGTTGATTGAATTTATATATAAAACTTGTGGACTAAACAAAAAGATCGGAAATAAGGTTCTGGTTCTAGTCTTTACTGACTCCTCCTAGACTCAAGTTCAGTGGTTGTAGCCCCAAAACTCTCTCCTGCTGGTTCCAGCTCTAGTGATTTTGGTCCCCAATGCCGCCTAATGAGCCAGATCCAATGGTTTGTAATCCCCCAATGCCGTCTAATGAACTAGATCCAGTTGCTGTAATCTCCCAATACCGCCTAATGAGCCAGATAAATTGGTTGTAATCCCCTAATGCCCCCTTATGAGCCAGATAAATTGGTTGTAATCCCCTAATTCTGCCTAATGAGCCAGATCGAACTATTTGACCCCAATTGTCTTCTACTTGTGCTAGTTCGAGTGGTTGTTGCCCTCACTACCTCCTCCTCGAGCCAGTTAGGAGTGACTGAGACCTTGGCTATCACCCTCTGGTGACCATCCAATATTCTGCCACTGTTGTAAAGGCGTATTTAATAGTGACATTTCCCCAAAAGTTTCCTCTCGGTTAAAGGTTAATTTGGAATTGGGTGTTCTTGACCCTTATTTTGTTAAAAATATATTCATTGCTAAATATATCAATTCCATAATAATTTAACTGTTTGCGGTCGAGTGCATATCATAGACCACAGCACCAGCAGCAACAAGAGCTTACAGCAACCAATAAGAGCTTACAATACTACTGCCGAACGGAGGACCATCAAGAGGCCTCAGCACAATCATCAGAACCATCACCAACAGAAGCCTGTGGCTGTACTATCAGAAGCAAGACCAACAGGAGCCAGTACAGGTATCATTCGTAGATTTTCTGTTCAACGTCACAGTCAAGAAAAATGAAAGTGGGGAGATAGGGAGTGGAGAGGCCAGAGGTGTCTCTCAGTACCTCCAACCTGCCGTTGTGACGTAGGTCAATCTTCCTCCACCAACGGACAGGTCATGAGGGAGCGTTACTGGTACGCAAAATATTTGCGAAGCCTCTTTTTGTTTTCTTTCCATGAGAACCGGTATGTTTTCGAGAGATATCAGGGAAGTCTCCCGGTGTGGTATACTGCGCGAAGAAGCCACTTAAGTCGACGTAATGCCCCACGACTTCGATGTTAACTCCTTGTGAGTGCGGGTAAAAAGGGTTCGCTGCTGTTTTCCGCCCTCACACAGGCCAAAGCTAAACTGGTAACTTCTCACTATATACGTTGATGTCAAGTGGAGGAGTCCATTACGCCAGGGACCTCCATCCCTGATCCCGATTTCTCCTGCCTTAGTCCTGGGCAGCGCCGTGTTCCACATCCAGTCCTCCTCACCTCATTTACACCATCAATGCTCTCTCCAGTCGACTACGACATCTCGGTGTCATTTTTCGACTTATCCTTTCGGTATGAGGAAGAGTGATGAAACATATTGAGAGGAATGTGGCAGGTAGGCCTTAAATTGGTGTTTGTTAACAGGATGTAAAGAGCTTGTTGCTTATCTCGCCTATATGGGAGCCGGTGGCTGAGCGGACAGAACACTGGACGCGTGATCTGGTGGTCCAGGATTCGATCCCGGGCGCCGGCAAGAAACGATGGGCAGAGTTTCTTTCACCCTGATGCCACTGTTACCTAGCAGTAAATAGGTACCTGGGAGTTAGTCAGCTGTCACGGGCTGCTTCCTGGGGGTGGAGGCCTGGTCGAGGACCGGGTCGCGGGGACACTAAAGCCCCGAATCCATCTCAAGATATATCTCTTCACGTCGTTTATAGTGCATTTCCATGGTTGTTTATAATGAATTTCCAAGGATTTTTTTTTAGTGTATTTCTATGGTAGTTTATAATTTCCTTCTGCGTCACCGTCGGGAGAAGTGAAAGTGAGGTGTTGGGTTGTGATGGGAGATAGAGGTGTTTCTCAGTGGCTCCAACCTGCCACCGTGACCGAAGGGGGAATGGGAACCCCTTAATCCCCGGGTGAGGTCATGAGGGAGCCTTACTGGTGCGTGAAATGTATGCAGAGACCCTTTTCTTGACAGGGAACCCGGATTATATTCTTGAGACTTCAAGGACGTCTTCCGGTGCGGTATATACCGGGCGAAGGGAGCCACTTATGACAAAGCAATGTCCCGACTTCGACGTTAACTCCCTGTTGTAGGGGGTTGCGGATTCAACGGTGCTGTTCTCCCTCTTGACACAAGCTACGTCTACAGTGGTGGCTCCTCCTTGTACTTGTTGATGTCGACTGCAAGATTCTATTATGCCAGAGACCTTCACCTATGATCCTGATTTCTCCTTCCTTAATCCAGGGCAGCGTCGTGTTCCAGATCCCTGCCTCGTTGCCTTTCCTTCAGTATCTCCAATACACACACAGTCTTCATCAGTAAACAGACTACGTAAGAGAAATCAACATTTAATTATGTATAAAAAAAATAGGCTTGACGAATCTTAGTGAGGATGAATTTAGTTGGAATTTAGTTAGATTAGAAATTTAAAGCATTAGCTATTAATGGTTGGGGAGAGGGGGGATTGAGGGGTATGTGGGTAGATCCCGACCCACCTATGGTTACCTATGATCCTCCTTGAACGACTATCTGTCACCCTACAAAGTTTTGTTGAGGCTAGAGCTCCGAGTCTTCCACCCTCGAACTGGAAGACGGACAACCCAACAAACTGACATCGAGGCCCCCGACTAGGGCGCCGAGGCTCCTGACTAGGGGCGCCGAGGCCATTGGCTAGTACGCTGGAGTTATCTTCCCCGTCAGCCTCCGTACGAAGTGGAGATGGATGCCACGCTCCGCGTTGGAGTGAAGATGGATGCCGTCCTCCACGTGGGAGTGGAGGTGTGGCTCAGCCAGTGGACAAGTCCGACCCTAACCATAAGGCTCTACGCTGTTCGACCGTCACTTGAGGCGGACAACCTTGAAAAGGTATTAAATTTTAAGAGTTGATTTGAGCATCGACTTTTATGTCGAATATGGCCCGTCCTCCTCCCAGATCCCTTCCAATTGCTGTGTACTTATACTTCCATAGAAACAAAATGGGGTTGGGATTCGTTTAGTAGTGTTAAGTAAGAATTACCGGTGATGAGTTTTCATAGAAAAGTATAAAGATTTAATAAAGTAAAAAAAGGAAAATTATTTTAACCTCCAAGATTTTCATACCTCTGATACTTAAAGAACTCAAAGATTTCCACCCATTATATACTTTTAAACATTTTTCAAAATTTTCAATATGACACATTTTTAAAATTCATGAACAACGCTTCGATTCCTTTTCTAAAACTCTCGAAAAAATTATTAATAATTCTTCAGTTTTTTGTTTTTTTTTTTTGTTTAAGGTCGATACTTCCAAAGGTTTCTTAACTTTCAAGTCAGATTGTCGAGTCTTCCTTGAAAGTTGTCGTGTAAGGAAGTCAGTCTCCCTCTACGGCACTTTCCAGTATGTGGCCACAAATATGTTTTTGTGCTTCAAGGCATAAACATCAATTTTTTTTTGTCGCATATGTCTTGGTCCGTAATGGCGCCTGTTTTATGGGTAGTTTCAGCTCAAACATGCAAGTTTTGTTGCCTCATTAACAAAAAACTGAACCAAGCAGCTTTCATTCTTTCAACAACAGCCTTCAAACACACTTTTTTTCCGACTCATTTTAGTTGATTGGGAACGCAGAATTGCCAAAAAAAAAACAATATAAATGAATTTTGTGACCTTGTCACAAAATTAGACGAAACAAAGGAGAAGTTAATATGAACAAAAGCCGAAGGATAAGGTAAGAAGATAACAAGTTTTAGTAAAGAGAGGAAAAGAACAAAGATAATTAATAAAGCATAAAAGAGAACAAAAAACAGAAAATACCCTTAATTATTTTTACCTTACACTCTTCACTCCCTTATACACTTACTGTTGTGTCTAGTACTTGCCTCTCCCACTCTCCCCCTCACTCCAGCACTCTCCCTTCTTCCCAGCACACACCCCTCACGCCAACACAACCCCATTAACCCAACACAATGTGATAGCCAAAACAGCGGGGTATATAGTTTCCCCCCCTCAGAACCAATTAATCTCATCCAATAGATGACAGTGTTAAAACTAGAGAATGCTGAATGGAGTAAGCTCCAAGCAGAGCAGTGAGGTCAGGGTCCGTGTCACTCAGGCGCCCGAGTGTGGAATCACAGTTACATTGCCAGATTGGGAAGTTGGCCAAGCAAGGTCATCCAAGACACTGAAGTAATAATCCCTTTCTTCATGCTAAAGCGTAGCTTTGAGCAACGCAGGTGCCACGGTGGGCCCAGGTGACGGGTGCCACGGTAGCCCCGAGTGATGGCGTATAGTGTGCCATACGCCAGGAGGATCTCGCATGCATCGAAGTGCCGGTACATCAACTGCCAGGCACGACGAACTGACGTCGGTCTAGAATGCTAAGTCATTGAGTGTGAGGAACCGGAACCTGGAGGACTGGTTCTCTCAAGGAGACATATGTGGCTCGAGGAGCTCCCCAGCCTCTTTAACTGTTGTGGAGTTGAACAATTCAGTGTTGGTATGTGTGTGTGTGTGTGTGTGTGTGTGTGTGTGTGTGTGTGTGTGTGTGTGTGTATGTGTGTGTGTGTGTGTGTGTGTGTGTGTGTGTGTGTGTGTGTGTGTGTGTGTGTGTGTGTGTGTGTGTGTGTGTGTGTGTGTGTGTGAGAGAGAGAGAGTGTGTGAGAGAGTGTGATAGTCGTGTGAGAGGCTCCTACTATGGCATAAGAGTCTGGCCACTCCGTCCATCACCGGCTCTTGCCTTCAGGAACGGCATGTCTCCAGCTGAGACTAACCAGGGGTGGTTATATCTTGAAGTTATCTTGAGATGATTTCGGGGCTTTTTAGTGTCCCTGCGGCCCGGTCCTCGACCAGGCCTCCACCCGCAGGAAGCAGCCCGTGACAGCTGACTAACTCCCAGGTACCTATTTACTGCTAGGTAACAGGGGCATTCAGGGTGAAAGAAACTTTGCCCATTTGTTTCTGCCTCGTGCGGGAATCGAACCCGCGCCACAGAATTACGAGTCCAGTGCGCTATTCACCAGGCTACGAGGCCCCCTACGAGGCCCCCTACGAGGCTTGTGAAATACAACGTGCGATATAACATCAGATAATAATACAATGCAGTTATAGAATAAGAGGGTAAATATTAGTGTGAAGTTTCTAGCGTTGGAACACTTGTCTCCTTACTCCAACGCGAGCCCCGTCTCTCTCCCAACACTATCCTCTCTTAATGCAACACCCACTAATATTCCATTAGTCCCTTACCTCCCTTTTAAAACACCCTCCCCTCCCTTCACCCCCTTCCCTCACAACCATCTATCCAACTAAAAACTTATATGCTAACTACCTCATTCAGGTGCCAAGAATGGCAGCTTGCATTCGTTAAGTGAGGTCTGGTACATGAGGGAGTCAGGAACACCCGTAGGGCCAGGCTGGGTTATGGTAGTACACACACACACAGGCAACCTTGGTGGTAAATGCGTTACTTATATAGTCAGTCCGTCCTCCCAAGGTTTCCCAACGTCCAGAAAACAGTCAGTGTAAAGTGTCCTCTCCTAACCTACCACAGGACCTAAAACAGGAAACGGGACAGTACAACAGTACTTTCGCGAGCCGGTTCTATTATTTTCTAGTACCACAATTTTTGGCCTTATGTACCGCATACAAGCGAAATGCAACGTTTTTAATTATTGGACAGGTTGATTTAGAAGTGTGTGCTTTGCAGGATCGAGGATTAAGCTCTTGGACTCCGCCATATCAACAACCTAATGTATTGACTTAGTAGGTATGGAGGACAGAGTGAAATACAGATTATCCTGAGCATCGCCAGGTGTTCAGGATAGTTCAATATAAAGCAAATTAGTCACTGAATTTGCTTACCTTGAGGTGCTTCCGGGGCTTAGCGTCCCCGCGGCCCGGTCGTCGACCAGGCCTCCTGGTTGCTTCCACACATTAATCCTCTACGGTCGCTCGCCGACGTCTCCACCAAGGTCGTGAGAGACTGCGTCAAGCCTTTTCATTCACCTAGTCAAGTCGTGTAGGAGTAAAATAACATAGTTTGGCAGCAGGAGAAACATATGAGAGTGTTATAGTTGCGTGGTGCGTATACAGGTCAGAGGTGAAGTAGGTCAAGGGCAGGTGTTGGCTGCCATCCCTTCCACCCCTCTGTTGGGCGTCGCAGAAAAGATGGGACGGGCGCGAAAAGGCGGAGGAGAGGGGATGGAATATGTAGGGGAATGAGAAAGAGAAATATAGAGAGCAATTAATGAAAACGTTGGATGAATGGGGTGGGTCATTCGAAAACGGGAGACTGCCTTGTCAGAGAAAACGGGAGTAAAGCCAGGGGGTGCTCGTCAGGAATATATTTAAATTCGCTTCAGAGCGAGGACCGCCCGGTGCTTACCTACAGCTCAAGGATACCAGCCAACAGGGCGACCAAGTTGCGCAAAGAGCCTCGTATCCGCCTCGTCCTGAGTTACGAGGTCTCCCAGTTTTCCTGGTCTAGATCGGACGGGTCATCCTCGCCTTGTGTGAAAGTTGTATTGACACTGGCGTATGGCCCAGTGAACCTGCGCCCTCTGGGGAGGCCGGGGCGTGTGTACTCACCTAATTGTGCTTGCGGGGGTTGAGCTCTGGCTCGTTGGTCCCGCCTCTCATCCGTCAATCAGCAGGTGTATAGGTTCTTGAGCCTACTGGGCTCTATCATATCTACACTTGAAACTGTGTATGGAGTCAGCCTCCACCACATCACTTCCTAATGCATTCCATTTGTCAGCTACTCTGACACTAAAAAAGTTCTTTCTAATATCTCTGTGGCTCATTTGGGCACTCAGTTTCTACCTGTGTCCCCTAATGTGTGTGCCCCTTGTGTTTGTGTGTGTGTGTGTGTGTGTGTGTGTGTGTGTGAGAGTGTGTACTCACCTGTTTGTACTAACCTATTTGTGCCTGCTGGATCGAGCATTGACTCTTGGATCCCGCCTTTCGAGCCATCGAAAGCTGCCAAAATGACTCCGGTCCTATTTCTCTATCATATCTACTTTTAAAATTATGAGTAGAGTTTGCTTCCACAACCTGCTTCTTAAGTGCAGTCCATTTTTCCACTACTCTCACGCTAAAAGAAAACTTCCAAATATCTCTGTGACTCATCTGAGTTTCCAGCTTCCACCCATGTCCCCTCGATCTGCTGTTATTCCGTGTGAACATTTCGTCAATTTCCACTCTGTCAATTCCCCTGAGTATTTTATGCGTTCTTATCATATTCTCCCCTCTCCCTTCTTTTTTCTAGTGTCGTAAGGCTCAGTTCCTTCAGGCGCTCTTCATACCCCATCCCTCGTAACGTTAGGACGAGTCTTGTTGCTAACGTCTGAACCTTTTCCAGTTACCTTACGTGTTTCTTTAGGTGGGGACTCCATGATGGCGCGGCATACTCTAAGACTGGCCTCACGTATGCAGTGTAAAGCGTCCTAAATGCCTCCTTACTTAAGTTTCTGAAAAATGTTTCAACTTTTCCCGCTGTAGAGTACGCTGCTGTCGATATCCTATTTATATGTGCCTCAGGAGTTAGATTAGGTGTTACGTCCACGCCCAGGTCTCTTTCTCGAATCGTCACTGGTAGGCAGTTCCTCAGGTGTGTGTGTGTACTCACCTATTTCACCTATTTTTGCTTGGGGGCGTTGAGCTTTGGCTCTTTGGTCCCGCCTCTCAACTGTCAACCGACTGGAGTACAGATTCCTCAGCCTACTGGACTCTATCATATCTACATTTGAAACTGTGTATGGAGTCAGCCTCCACCACATCACTTCCTAATGCATTCCATTTACTAATTACTCTGACACTGAAAAAGTTCTTTCTAATGTCTCTGTGGCTCATTTGGGTACTCATCTTCCACCTGTGTGTGTGTGTGTGTGTGTGTGTGTGTGTTTGTGTGTGTGTGTGTGTGTGTGTGTGTGTGTGTGTGTGTGTGTGTGCTTACCCTGACAATGGTCACGGGGACGCAAGATCCAGCTCTTCATACCCCGCCTACTAGCTTTCATGTACCTCTTTTGATATCAATAAACTTTCCTGATTTTAAAATTCCTTGCTGAACCTGACTTTAAAGTTCTAGGTGAAGGTGGCTTTTGCGACATTTTCTTTCAGTGCATTCCCCTTGTTGACCACTTGTAAGGGGAACTGGTTTTTTCATACATTTCTTCGACTGATTTGCATTTCCAGCTTCCTCCTATGTCCTCTTGTCCTACTTTTCCTACAATTTAGAACGCTCACTCCTTGTCTGTCTTGTCCCTTCCTCTCTGTGCCTTGTATGTTGTGATCATGTCCTCTCTGCTCAGTCTCCTGCGTTTAACTCTTCACTAATTGTGTTGATTACAGTTGTGAATTTAGGAAATAATAATGAAATAAGAGAATATACACTGGCACTCGATGTTGTGTTAGCGTGGATTCTAACACTGGTACTCACGATGCTGTCCATGTTGATATCTTGTCTGTGATGGCAGGTCATGCTGATGGCAGGTCATGCTGAACTCTTCACTCTCTGTGAAAGCATCGGTCGTGAACTCTTCCGCTGGTATCTTGGGCTGCTCAGAAAATATATAGCGTGTGACTTATTGCATGACTTGCGACTGGGTCTTAAGAGGCGATAAGGCAAGTTTTATTTGCTGAAGATTTTCCAAGGACCAAAATTCGAAAACTTTAGTTATTTTTTTCTTCGGCAGACTTAAGAACATGAACTTTGCTGGTGTGCTATTGCAACGATCTTATTCAAGACGATACCTGTGGGTCATTTTCTTGCAATAAAATGGAAAGACCACCTGGCTACTGCGAATGGGAGGTATAGCAAGAATTATTCTCCTGAAGAAACAACGCATCTTTGCTATTATATGAAGAATACTCCAAGGAGGTCGTCTCTCTTTCCATCTCTATCTTTCGAGATTCTTCTCACCAGCCGGAACTGAAAATGTTTGCATAAAACATGATCCGCCCGCGCCATGGACGATTAACTCGACTTAAGATTCACAAGTTGCAACACTTAAGATAGAGTGAGAGATATTTCTGTTGTCTAAGTTAATAGAGAAGAGCGCCCGGCTAATAAAAAATACAGAGATGGGGGTTTCTGCACACACACACACACACACACACACACACACACACACACACACACACCACACACACACACACACACACACACACACACACACACACACACACACACAAGTAATAATCTTATTTTTTTTTAATTTTATCCTTTACCTCTTGAAAGATAAAGTTCAGTTTGGTCTGACAAATGGCTATTGAAGTTGATATAAAAATACTGGCTAGTAGTGGTGCCACGGTGGCCAGTAGTGGTGCCACACTGGCTAGTAATGGTGTCATATTGGCTAGTAATGGCACCACAGTGACAAGTAATGGTGCCACAGTGGCTAGTAATGGTGCCACAATGGCTAGTAGTGATGCCACACTGGCTAGTAATGGGGCCATACTGGCTAGTAGTGATGCCACACTGGCTAGTTATGGTGCCACACTGGCTAGTAATGGTGCCACAGTGGCTAGTAGTGGTGCCACAGTGGCTAGTAGCGGTGTCACACTGACTAGTAGTGGTGCCACACTGGCTAGTAGTGGTGCCACACTGGCTAGTAATGGTGCCACACTGGCTAGTAGTGGTGCCACACTGGCTAGTAATGGTGTCACACTGGCTAGTAGTGGTGCCACACTGGCTAGTAACGGTGCCACACTGGCTAGTAACGGTGCCACACTGGCTAGTAGTGGTGCCACACTGGCTAGTAGTGGTGCCACACTGGCTAGTAGTGGTGCCACACTGGCTAGTAGTGGTGCCACACTGGCTAGTAGTGGTGCCACACTGGCTAGTAGTGGTGCCACACTGGCTAGTAATGGTGCCACAGGGCCGTTGCCCGGCCCTGTGGATGTTCCAGAGGGGGCCCCTGTGGTGTTGCCTCCTGACCTGTCACCTCCTGTGGTGCCACCCACTGGGTTACCCCCAGCTGTGTTGCCGGCCCCCGTGCAGCTGACCCGTTCCAGGGGGTATGATTGCCCGTCCGAAGGGTGTCGTCCCGATTGAGGATCTGACTGCTTTTTTTTACTACTCCCCGGCCGCCCGTCATGTGGGAGCGGGTGGCGCCGCTTCCCCTTTGCCCAAATACTATTTGGGTTCCTCGTGTGCGTACCTTCGTGTCCGAGGTTCCGGATATTATGGTGCACCCTTCTGAGCGTTATCCTCATGATGAGCAGCCTGAGATGTGACTGCGGAAGTGTTCGAACGTCTACAGTTGTGAGTCGTGTGTAAACCGTTTTTCATTCATAAACAGGGGGTTTGGTGGGTGCATGGAATCACTTTTGGGTTGAAACCGAAACTGAAATCGGTTTCAACCCTTTTATACTGTCGTAGCTCAGTCGATTAAGGCAGTGTCTGGGATGCTCCCGGACGCAGGTTCGAATCCTCGTCACGGCCCTTGTGGATTTGTTCACTTTTGGGTCTTCGTTTGGAGGACGGGCTGCATTAGCATCGTGGAATCGATTCATATTGCTAATATGAGCCGCGAGTCAGGCAACTCTGAGTCCTCAACTCTTTTGTTTACATATTATTTTCATCTTCGGGAAGGTGGTTGTCAGGTCTTTCATATCTTTTGACAAAGATAAGTCTTGGAGATATGGCGAATAAGTCTTGGACTTATTAGAATATATAAATATTGTTTTACAACTTTAAACGTTTGCACGTATAGAAAAATAAAGATTACATCTATTATCTTGTGATATTTGTCCTCATTAGTAACGTGTTTTTATATACCTACTATATAGATGCCACACTTGTGACAGGTAAAAACATTCTTTTTTGGAAAAACAGCACCATTTGTTGCACGTAAAAGCAACACATGCTATACTAAATATGTTATGATTTCATTTCAATCTTTTCAATTGCATTGATAAAATAAATTTTCATAGATTTCGATTTATTTTCATTTTGATTGAATTATTTTGTGTGACATTGCGTTGGAATTGAGCTGTGTTGTTTACCATACCGTTCATCTCTTGAGTATAGTTTATTTTTTATATTATCGTTGTTTTTCATTTCGTTTTTTTTTTAACTGTTCTTATTTTTCAGTGATGGGAACATCAGTTCATTTGGGAACACATCGGACGAGGGAGGGTGGGGGGGGGGGGAAATGGTGGGGGATAACGAGGAGACGGGAGTGGGAAATGGTGGGGAGGACGAGGGGACGGGGGAGAGGGAAATGGTGGGGAGGACGAGAGGACAGGGGAGTGGGGGCTGGTTGGGAGGACGTGGGGACGGGGGTAGTGTAGAATAGTGGGGAGGACAAGGGGACAGGGGAGTTGCACGTTGCTGTGGCTCAGCAACATGTATGCATAGCTGAGCCACAGCAACGCGTGGCCGGGTACAGCTAGTTACAAATAAATTCAGATGAAAAAAAAGAGTAATTTACATACGAACATGAAACTAATGTCCACGTTCTGTAACAGACTTCCCAAAAATCCTCAAAGAACAGAACAGAATGCCTATACGATATTTAGGAAATGAAAACATATATTTTGTAAATTTGATTGGTTTTAATACCAATTGTAAATACGTATGTTAAGAGAATATCAACTCTAGCCTACCACTCACGGACTCAGGAACAAGCAGGCGCCCTAACAGAGCCAGTATATCTTTCGAGCGTTGACCCGTGATGACCTACCCTGGACAAAGAGAATCCCTTTACGAGCGTTTATCTCAGCCAATTAAACACCTGGCCTGCAGTTGAGCCATGACCTTTGACGTCATAACGCAATCCGTGACTTTAGGAAGTGGTTATGGCGAGATTTGTTGGCTATCGGGAGGAAATTATCTGGTGGAAGAACCAAGCTATTACGACTATATAGCACTTGGAAGTGGTCAGGATAAGGATTTCGGCTAAGACGGGAGGGAATGGAATGGTGCCCAACGCCTTGGACAGTCGGGGATTCTACGCCGACCTGCATGAAGCAAATCCGTCGTCCTACCATTTGCTGTTTTAGATTCAGCTACTCGGAACAAAAAGTTCCAAGCAGCACGGGCTATGCTGCAAACCCGTCCTCACACTAGGCTGTTTCAAGCAGCGGCCATCCTCCCCAGACGCATTCATCAATTTTAACATACTGTGTATTAAAATTGGGTTTGTTCTCATATATAAATTAATATTATTATACATAAAAATTCTATTAGGCGTGAGTTAGGTTAGGTTAGGTGTTTAGGTTCAGTTGGTGATTATTTGTATTTGAAGTACGGGGGTGAAACATTTATAGAATTGTGGTTCGAACAGGGAACGTGAACGAAGCACTTGTTTCGGAAGTGTTCGGGAGTCGTCAGTGTCGAGTCGTGTGTAAACCACTTTTCATTAAAAACACAGGGGGTTTGGCGGCTGGATTAACGAGCTTGGATCTTTTCTTGCGAGTACGGGCTGTCTGGTGCAGCCCGTCCTCTCATACAAAGATCGTTCGTAGTCCTAAGGATCCAGGTTCGATTCCCGGTCGAGGTGGAATCAAATGGGCAGAGTTCTGTTCACCCTGATGCCTCTATTCACCTAGCAGTAAATAGGTACCTGGGAGGTAGATAGCTGCTACGGGCTGCTTAATGGGGATGTGTGCTAGAGAGAAATATATGTAGTAGATATACAAGAGAAAGAAATAGATTGGTTAGAAAGGCGGAATCGAAGAGCCTAGAGCAGCAAGTTTTTTCTTTCAGCACCTCAGTGTCGCGGTCCAAAGGGGTAATGCCCGCTGCGTCCTCGGTTCCTGCCCAGCGTCGGAGGAGTTCGAAGAAATCTACAGCCTCTAGGAAACAAGCTTCCTCTTATGTTCTCTTAATGTTAATTTTTTGGTAAACAGTCATATATGTAACTGTATAACCTTGCATAATAAAGTGCAAAAAAAAAGTGGGTGATAGGAGAAGTGAACACTCATACGTATTCAGAATTAAATGGCAAGTTTTTCTCTGAATGCTCTGTGTTCCCTTCTTTGAGGCAATCGTATCGTATCGTAATCGGATCGTATAGGCAATAGCTCAATTCTGCAGACACAAATAGTAAATAGTAAAATACACACACACACACACACATACTCCACCTCGTTAATACACCGACAACTAGAAGCGACGAATATCTCATACAGGAGGCATTGGATAACAGCTGAGGTATCCGCCTTATCTGAGCAGTAAATATCTACGCCTGAAATGATCCTGTTATCTGGACGTCCGGATACGTAATTTGATGCTCTCATGCCAGAAAGAAGTGAGGACATTTGTCTTGCTAATACTTAAAGAGGAGAGGGTGAGAAGAGTGTGTTCTTATCTCTCCTTCTCATCCTTCCTGTTTTATTTTATTGTGTTGTTTATTCTCTATTTCCCCTGTCTCCTTCCTTTCAAATATTTGTGAAAATAACTAAATTGGCTTCTTATACATTAAGAAAAACTGTTTACTTGGCTTGCTTTGATTTAGTATGTTAAAAAATAAAATTGTAATGGGTTAACAATAATTAAAAACAAATTTAATACAGTAAAAATGTAATTTTTAATGCTCTCGCGCGTTGTATGCTTGCTCCAGAGAGCTAGTTCTGGAGCATAGATGCAAACCTCAGGAAGCAATAATCAAAACTCAAACCAAACCATCTACCCTTTCTTTCTCAGTGGAAAATAAGGCTAAGTTCAGTTTTCCATGAAAGATCTCATTTGTGAGTTTTGAGATGTTAAACACCCTTAGGATCTGGTAATGAGAGACTTAGACGAGAGAAGCTAATTATCTAGCAGGAAGTACTCGTAACATCTGTCGTATGGCATATAATAATACAGTATGTCATATAATGACATACGGTAATAACTTATAATGCTAAGAATCTTACCTCCACGTGTACATAGCGTATGACTTATACGCTATGGTATTCGTGCCTTGACTTGGATGGGGAAGGGGGGAATAGGATTTATATTTGATGCCTTCGTAAAGTATACATAGGGTACTCTACCCTAGGGAATAGTACTACCCTGGGGTACACTACCCTGAGGTACAGTACCTTTAGATACTTTATCCTGAGGTAAACTATCCTTGGGTACAGTACTCTGAGGTACAGTACCTTGGAGTACATTACCCTGAGATACAATACCTTGAGGTGCAGTACCCTGAGGTAAACTACCCTGGGGTACAGTACCTTTGGGAAAACTACCCTGAGATACAGTACCTTGAGGAACACTGCTCTGAGGTACAGTACCCTGGGATACAGTACCTTGAGGAACACTGCCCTGAGATACAGTACCCTGGGATACAGTACCTTGAGGAACACTACCCTGGGGTACAGTACCCTGGGATACAGTACCTTGAGGAACACTGCCCTGAGGTACAGTACCTTGAGGAACACTACCCTGAGATACAGTACCCTGAGATAAGGTACCTTGTGGTACACTACAGCGAGGTACACTTGCGTTTATGATGTGTTCGTGTGAGAAACCATAGTTGATGGCAGTCTTGTGTGTTCTGTTACTTACAATTTTTTCGATGAATTTTGTCTATTATATTTAGATGAATTTATTATATATATATAGATTTTCATACATTTAAATTTGTTACAATTCCCTAGAAGACTCGCTATGTAAAACTTTAATTTTTAGGTATCATTTGTTTTCACATTCTTTATGAACCCTGTAATATTTTAAATAAATGTTTACGCATAGATTAATTTGCGTTTTCACTATAGTCAGCATACAATCGTCATAAGATACCGCTTAGAAACACCCGTCAACGCTAAGCATAAAGCAACACAGGCAACAGAATTCACAAGGCAACGCAAACCGGCATTTAAAAACATTAAGCAACACAAGCAAACTATCATTAACTTCAGGAGAAGAGGTCAGGTCAGGAGGACATTTACGAGGGCGAGTTATGCTCTTGAGTTGTAAATCACCTGTTTTTCTGCAGGATGATCCGGTAAGCCTTGGCTCTTCTTGGTGAGAGGAAGCTGCCACACACACACACTCAAGGTTTCTCTCCCTCCCTCCCTCCCCCTCTCTCTCTCTCTCTCTCTCTCTCTCTCTCTCTCTCTCTCTCTCTCTCTCTCTCTCTCTCTCTCTCTCTCTCTCTCTCTCTCTCTCTCTCTCTCTCTCTCTCTCTCTCTGTCTCTCTCTCTCTCTCTCTCTCTCTCTCTCTCTCTCTCTCTCTCTCTCTCTCTCTCTCTCTCTCTCTCTCTCTCTCTCTCTCTCTCTCTCTCTCTCTCTCTCTTTGTCTTATAATATATGTAATTATCTCGTTTATTTATTTCTGTACTCTCATTCTCGTGGTTTAAGTGGCAGAACAAATTTATTTCAATCAATCAATGCCTCTTAATATATCACATTACCTCAACTACAGCCGCCATCTTTGCCGAGCGATATGCTTCGATAGGTGAATTCTTGAATAACCACATGACGTGAGGTCAAGTTAACTGTTAACTATAGTCAAGTTAACACCGCTACAGTTAACTGTGGAGAAAAGGTGCGACTTAAGTGGTTACCTTTTAATGATGGTCACTAAACTGATGTGCAAAAATGTAGAAGATGAAGTAAATATTTACCATGATGTAAACTGACAACCTGTATTGTTCTTCTTCTATAAATACCATTCACAACTTTTCCCCCTTAATAAATAATCCGGTTAAGATTACTACTTGGTCATCGTTGAAATCTCCGAGTGCAATTGTTCATTCTACAAATAATTTTCGAGCTTGCGTCGTCTTTGTAGGTCATTAAATTTATATACAGAAAACTATACAAATATTGTATCAATTTTTCATTCACCTCGACTGTATGGGTCTCGAACCCATACATGTGTTAGGGTTCGAGACATTTATAGTACATTTATATGTACATACAATATGTATGTACATACACTTTATATGTATTTGTATGTACATATACATGTACATACAATACTGTACATTTATACTGGTCTTAAGCGTTTTCATTTAATTCATAAAAAGATTGTTAATTCATAAAAGATTGTTATGCCTAAAAAATATAAAAATCATACATACCTATTGTATTATGTTTTGGATTTTTGTTTCAGATATTTGTTGACAGGGTAACTATCTGTGTCGTTTCATAAAAATGTGTTATTAACGAGAAAATGATTATCTGTGGCAAATTACAGCTTCGGCCGTAAGGTTGAGAGTTTGGGAGTATTGACGAGTTGATCTCGTCATTGATCACCGGTAAGTGTGGATCACTATTATTCTTCCATCACACTTTGGCCTGATCTTTCTTGTTGCCATTAGAGTAAACAGAATTGGATGAGGTGTGTCTCTCAATCTTTCAAGTTCTATTTCCCTCTCTCTATTTTGTGTTGCGTTGTCTTTTTAGACTGTGGTCGCTATCATTCTCTCCTCTCTCTCTCTCTCTCTCTCTCTCTCTCTCTCTCTCTCTCTCTCTCTCTCTCTCTCTCTCTCTCTCTCTCTCTCTCTCTCTCTCTCTCTCTCTCTCTCTCTCTCTCTCTCTCTCTCTCTCTCTCTCTCTCTCTCTCTCTCTCTCTCTCTCTCTTTCTCTCAACCACAGATCTGTCTTTCTTTTTCCTTCACTTCCGTAACTTGCACTCTCTGAGTCGACGCGATGACGCCCAAGTCAGATTTCTGAAACCAGCAATTTCTTATATTGGGAGGAAATGCCTGTGTAGCAGAGGAGGTGTAATAGGCGGCCGTAGATGCAAATTGGGTTATTATCTACCTAGCAAATTTGATGCCAAGCGCTGGATAGCACAACATGAGTTGCAAGACATTGGGAAATTATAATTTGGGGTGAAATCGTTTATATTATTATGATAAACGAATTCCATGAGATGTGGACAAAATTGTAGGTCAGCTTTTTGTTATCTTGATTGGGTTTAAGAATTTGTTGACATTAAGTTTACTGAGTTATTTTTAAATATTCAGTGATTGTTTTGTCGACATATAAGAAAGTTGGATTAAAAGGGATAACTATTAGTATAACGAACTGGAATTACGTAAAGAAATACATCAATTTTACTGGATTCCTCACAATAATACCAAGTTGTGTATCTCATTTCTAATACTTTCGTTAATATTCTTCATGTATGAATATACATTTTGCATTTTTGTCTTGTGAAAAACTTGTGAAGAGGTTATGTAAGGTTATTCTTGTGCTATTCACCTTAACCTTATGCTATTGTCATATATTAATGTATGATTATAACAATATAATTAATTGCAGAATGCTTATTGACCCATGAAAGGCAGCTCCTATTTATATCACCACTTGAAACAAGGCAGTGACTCCAAATCCCTTATGTTACCCTGGTAATCAGCCTCATAAATCTACAAACCTAGTTCCAAACTAGTATACCTACTGTTCGGAATCAAAACATCTAATTTTGACCCGTTGTTTTGTGCTCTATTTCATTATTTTAGTGCAGAAGAAAATGATGGATTTAGATCATGATAAATTGCATACGGAAATTATTTGAAATTGTATATATATATATAAATATATATATATATATATATATATATATATATATATATATATATATATATATATATATATATATATATATATATATATATATATATATATGTATATATATATATATATATATATATATATATATATATATATATATATATATATATATATATATCTGTGTGTGTGTGTGTGAGTGTGTGTGTGTGTGTGTGTGTGTGTGTGTGTGTGTGTGTGTGTGTGTGTGTGTGTGTGTGTGTGTTTACTAGTTGTGTTTTGCGGGGGTTGAGCTTTGCTCTTTCGGCCCGCCTCTCAACTGTCAATCAACTGTTTACTAACTAATTTTTTTTTTCCACATCACACACACACACCCCAGGAAGCAGCCCGTGACAGCTGACTAACTCCCAGGTACCTATTTACTGCTAGGTAACAGGGGCACTTAGGGTGAAAGAAACTTTGCCCATTTGTTTCTGCCTCGTGCGGGAATCGAACCCGCGCCACAGAATTACGAGTCCTGCGCGCTATCCACCAGGCTACGAGGCCCCTACACTGTGTGTGTGTGTGTGTGTGTGTGTGTGTGTGTGTGTGTGTGTGTGTGTGTGTGTGTGTGTGTGTGTATAACTTTAGACACTCACACCCACCAGGGGACTCGAACACTGGCCATCAAGATGGCAGGTACGCACTTGTATCCACTACACCATACTTCAGAGCCCTAAAGAGGTGGGAATTCCGGGGTATTTAACCAACCAGATATCCCATCCTCTCCAATCAGTACCGCTCCTGTGCCAGGTAAGTCCACTACGGGCTCACCATAGCCTGTGCTACTTGCCCCGCTCCTTTGGCAGGTAAGTTATGGGCTCACCATAGCCCGTGCTACTTGGAACTTGTTCTGAGTAGCTGAATCTATAACAACAACCCATCCTCTCCAGGCAATGAGACAGTGAGGGATCTCTCGCGTTTCTGTCGCGATCTCATGCGAAACATCCCTCACTGTCTCATTGATATATCTATATATATATAAATATATATATATATATATATATATATATATATATATATATATATATATATATATATATATATATATATATATGTAAGGACAAGACAAGAACATATCGATGCCAACACAGAAGACAATGTCCAACATAATAGGCCAATTACACTGGATTAATCTTTGTGTTTAGATAGGAGCTGCCTCGTATGGGCCAATAAGCCTTCTGCAGTTACCCCTATGTTTCACCTGACATATATATATGTATATATATATATATATATATATATATATATATATATATATATATATATATATATATATATATATATATATATATATATATATATATTTATATATATATATATATATATATATATATATATATATATATATATATATATATATATATATATATATATATATATACTGTTTTGTGCAAGGTTTTTCTTCTGACTGAACTTCCTGGCTAATCAGAATAATGATATTTCAGCTCTCGAAACGTTGTGAAGAACCTGTGAAAAGGTTTGATTCGGTGTTCGGTTTAAGGTCTATCAAGCTCTCTCTTAAATCTGTTGTTGTACGTTTATTAATGCCGCCACAAGAACTTGCTGGTCAACCTTGCAAGTATACATTTGTCCTGAAAATTGTCCAGGACTCAAATAAAGTCTCAGTGTATATGCACCGAGGAGATGACTATACCTCTCAGTGTATGTACAGTGAAAAGAAAATGGGTACACTTCTCGGTCTGTATATAGATCTTATCAACCCCCCATCTCCCACCTCATTCCCCCTTCCTTGTGCTCTCCATTACTAATACCCCTTCCTCCCCATCACCCACTCCGCTGCCCCTCAAAGGATAGCGGAGGAAGCCTGAAATGTAAGTCTTGAGCGGGTTCCTTATGTCACACATCAATGCAGAGAGGCGTTGGTGACTCATACTTCAACGATGGTGGGGATGATGGTGATGATAGTGACGATGACGGAGATGGATGGATGGATGATGATAATCGTAGTAATGATGGTGATGAATATGACAGTGAAGATAATGGAGATGGTGCTGGATGGATGGATAATGATAATCGTAGTAATGATGGTGATGAATATGACAGTGAAGATAATGGAGATGGTGCTGATAGCTGTGATGTCTATAGCCTTGAAGACCACAGTGATTATACCAGTGATCTGGTCTGTCTGTTTTCGCCTCCCATATTCCTTCTAGTCTACCCTTATTCCCTCTATCTCTATCTTTCCCCGCCCCCACCCTTCGCTTCCTGACTCTATTCCCTATTGCTTTTCCCCTCTTCTCACCCAAACCAGTACCGCATTCTCACTATATAACCCTTTATTCTCTTCCCCCCTTCGTGTCTCCCCCCTTCAACCCCCACTAAACCCTTCATAACCTTGACCAATGTCAGTACCCGTGCAACAGACAGATGGCATACCTTGTTACCCCGGCAACCAGTTTGATGAGGGGGAGGTGGAGGGGATGGAGAGGGGGGGAGGTTAAATAGGCTAGAGGGAAGAGGAGGAGGAGGAGGAGGTAGGAGAGATGAGAGGGATTTACTGTGGTGTCTTCTTCTATGGTATGACCTTTGACGTCTTTGGCTGAAAAGACCCACACACACAAAAAAGAGGGGAGTGGGAGCAGAGTGCGATAAGTGGCGGAGGGAAAGTGAAAGAGGATTAGTAGTTGATAATTATATTATAGAGTGAGGTAAAAAAAAATAAAAGGCTTCTGCTAGTGGGGTTGATCCTGCTGTTACTGCTATGGAGTTGTTCCTACTTGTGTTTCTGCTGCTTCTGCTGTCGTTGGTGATGCCGCTGATGCTGCTGAGTGGAGGGGAATGCGAGTAGGAGCAGACAGGTGGGAAGCGAGTATGAGAGTTGGTGAGAAATAAAGATATTGTGGCATAGATGAGGTTGTTTAGGTGGAAGACTGTGCGTAGAGACGCTCATGTAGAAGGGAGAATATGGACCGTAGAAGCCGGAGTATCTACGATCTCTCTGTAATTTATTTTGTCACCTTGACTAATTTCTTCATGGTGTTTTCTATATTGAAGTACATGGACATTTATAAACAAAAAAATGCACGCACTTTGACGTTGTCAGAACTAACGATCGACCTCCGTTACCCCCTGTGCACAGTCTTAAGACTGTTAACGCAAGATAACTTCCCCAGTTCACACAGCACGAAGATGTAGAGAGTAACTCACAATAATGTGGCTGAAAAATTAGACACATGACGTTTCGGTCCAGGAGGGGACTGAAACGTCGTCATTTGAGATATATACAAAAGTTGTTACATTTTTGTACAGCCACTAGTACGCGTTGCGTTTCGCGCAGGTCACTGGAATACGATCCCCGCCGCGAAGAATCGTTTTTTCATCCAAGTACACATTTTACTGTTGCGTTAAACAGAGGCTACAGTTAAGGAATTGCGCCCAGTAAATCCTCCCCGGCCAGGATACGAACCCATGACATAGCGCTCGCGGAACGCCAGGCGAGTGTCTTACCACTACACCACTGTATTTTCATTTATTGTTAGATGTGTGGGTTGGACGTCTATCTAATGTACATGTCCTCTGCCCTCAGCGACTCAGATCACATAGAATGTACACATTCCATCAGGAGTTTTGGCCAAAACTTTCCCAGGAATTGTGTAATGAAAACCATAAAATATATCGGATTTATGTTTTAAAATGCGTTAAAATTTGTTTTAAAATAAAAAATTATGTTTTAAAATCTTCTCGTAACAAATATAATGAATTTCATTCACCCAAGAAAAGTATGTGCTTATATCAGGTTCCATTTCGAAGTATATTTGCCTCGTCAGATATACAGTTCATTTTTTTTTAGTCTCTAATACTTACTCCCTTACCCTTTGTCAGCGACCAGTTTCTATCATTTTCCCACTATTTTTATCCCTCTTCTATTTGTTTCTTCCTCTCTTTATCCTCTTCCATTTTCCTTCTCCCTGTCTTTATCATCCGTTTTCTTCTCTTCAATATCATCCGTTTTCTTCTCTTCTATATCATCCTTCTTCTCTTCACTTCTTTCTTTACATAACAAATTTTTGTATTGCAACAATATTGGACGTCTGGACAGTCTCTCCGGGAGATGAATCTTCCGTCGTGTTTGTTGGAGGTTTTGATACAGTCTTAAGCTCCTAAGTCTCCACCATTTAGCTGGCAATAATGACCACTTTCGTCTCACCAACTTAGACTAAGCCAATAATATTATTATACATTGTGATAAGAATACAGGTTGAGCATTGAGCAAACTATAGACAACTTCTTTTCTATACATTTAGTTTATGTTTGCAGATCTTTCGAGGTATTTTGGAACTGTGTAAAGACGATTGACACAGCACTTGTTCAGGTGCAATTGTGTGTGGAACAAGGAGGAGTAGGAGGAGGAGTAGGGCAAGATTTTTTTCTGAGGTACCCCAAGGAGGGCGCCAGGAGTGGGGGCATCACTATAGATGTACGGAGAGGGTATCGTACCCCCTACCCACCAGGAGGTATCGGTGGGTGTAGTGTACCACAGAGGCTTGGAATTCCCTCCACGCCGGAGGGGAAGCCTTGTTCTGCTTGGTCAGCTCCTTGTCCCAGACCTCTCGTAGTTCACTGTGACCTTGATCTTTACTTTCTCTGTCCGTCTGCACATTTGCGGGTGTATTTTACTGTACTAGTTCACCCTTTTGGTGTAGTTTTGTACATTACTGTTGTCGTGTCTTCTTTGGTTAGCCCATGTACATTTGTGTATCATCATTGGTAACCCCACGTACATTTATGTGTATCTTATGGTCTTCGCGTGTACACATATGTGCCACCTCTAGTCTTACATGTACAGTCATGTGTCACTCTTCTGGTACTCCCACGTACACCTATGTGTCACATCTGACCTCCCCATGTACACCTATGTGTCACATCAGCCCTCCCTATGTACACCTGTGTGTCACATCTGACCTCCCCCATACACTTATGTGTCATATCTGACTTCCCCATGTACACCTATGTGTCATATCTGCCCTCCCCATATACACCTGTGTGTCACATCTGACATCCCCATGCACACCTGTGTCACATCTGACCTCATATACACCTATGTGTCACATCTGCCCTCCCCATGTACACCTATGTGTCACATCTGCCCTCCCCATATACACCTGTGTGTCACATCTGACATCCCCATGCACACCTATGTGTCACATCTGACCTCATGTACACCTGTGTGTCACATCTGCCCTTCCCATGTACACCTATGTGTCACATCTGACTTCCCCATGTACACCTGTGTGTCACATCTGACCTCCCCATACACCCATATGTCACATCTGGCCTTCATATATACACCCAAGTGCTCCTGAGGATGAATCTGGAATTACTGATCTTAACTAATTATTTATGTGAATCTTATAAAAGTATTTTTGTGTCTTAAATAAATTGTTGTATAATATTAAACGAGACGTTAATTTTTCGAAGTGAAAGTTAGGCTCTGCTTGATAAACCGGTTTGGCAGAAAATGGCCTTCTCATCTTGTGCTTTGGTTGTTAATGTTGGGCTTGAAGCATTTGAAGACAAAAGCCTGGACAATTATGAGAAATTTAGGCTTCTTGAGCCAGCTTAAGTGCATCGTGGGTATCTGGTTAGGGAGTTTCCTCTTGTATACAGCTTTGGAACGCGTGGTTGCAGGGGAGTTATGTGTCTTAATAAGATGGTGGAAGGCGGGATTGGTGGTGGTGGTGGTAGGTGGTAGTGGTGGTGGAAGGTGGTGCTGGTAGTGATAGAGGAGGTTGTGGTGGTGGCTGCAGTTGTGGTGATAGTGGTAGTGGTAGTTATGATGATACTTGATAGTTGGAGGGTGGTGGTAAATGGAAGTGGGTAGTGGTGGTGCTGGTAGATGGTAGTGTTTGTGTACAGTGGTAGTGACGGTGGAAGAAGCGGTGTCTCAGCTTAGACACTGTCTTTGTTAATTAGTATATACCTCTCAGTATACGGTAATAGTGTTAATGGTACTTAGTATTGATAGTGGTAGTGGTGGTGGTAGGTGGGGGTGGTAGGTAGTAGTAGTAGTGGTGTATGGTAGTGGTGGTGAAATTAGTAATGGTGGTATTGGTTGTGGTTTTGTTGGTAGTGGTACAATTAGTGGACTTAGGAGACTTGAAGTCCATTTACTTGTTCTGTAGTAACTGGCGCATTATGTTTTCTTTGTCGCATTTAACCTTGAATTTATGGATAGAGATGGTTTCTACAACTTCTTCTTTCAGTTCAATTAACTTGATGACCACCCATAGAAAATCCAAATATTTCCCATGTTTCGTAACTCTCTTGCGTTTCCGACTTCAAATTATGTCTTTTTGACCTATTTTCCTCCCAGTTTAAACACTATCCTTGGTAATTAGTATATACCCCCTCAGTATTTTGTATGTAGTGATCATGTACCGACTGTTTCTTCTCTTAGTGATAGTTGTAAGATTGAGTTCCGATGAGGTCATCGCAGCTTCGTCTACTGAAGTCTTGTTGGGAATCCACTTAAGCTGTTGAACTTTTTAGGTTACATTTTGTCTTTCAAGGATTGTGGATTCCATGCTGATGCTGCATACTCGAGCACCGGTTTCACATAGATTGTTGAAATTGTTTTGAAAGTGCCCTTATTTTTTGTTTCTAAATGCCTTTTTATTGTCTGACATTAGACTGCCAGATCTATCTCCATGGCTGTAAACTTCCAAATCTATCTATATGGCTCCATGGTGATAGACCGATCAGCTAGCTTTGGACATTCTATTCCCATAGAGTTTCTCTTAGTTCAAATATTACAGGCATATTCCACTGCAACTGTAACTCTCATGGGGAGATATTTCAAGGTACAGATTTGAAGCCAGTCTATCAAGGACATTCTAAGCGTAGATAGTGATACATCAGTCATGCTCTCGCTCCAAGTAATGCAATTAGAGAAGCTTTAAGCGTTCCCGGTAGTTTAAGCACTTGTCAGAATAAATGTGGGCAAATTACACCAGCCTCAAAATGGGTCTATAATATATGTAACAGCATTTCAGTCAAGAGACTGCAAGTGCCTTGTAACTTATCGTAATTACCGTGGTATCTCTTGATAGTTTCCTGTACTTGAGCATATCATTTGTACTCTTGTTGTGGAGATTATATTATTGTCGTCCTCCAACATCAGATCGTCCAGCAGGGTTACTGTAGAGATCAAGAAGGGAGTATACATACAGAGAGATGGACATACACTCCACACTGTGGGTGTATGTACACTGAGAGTTTAATTTTGTCGTGAACATGGTTGTGGCCTGAAGTATACATGCTGGTTGGTCTGTTAGCGAGTATCACTGTAGTAATAACCCTTCTAAACGATGATAAGCCTTAAGCACAGCACCAAACCAAACCTTGATGTAACACACTACTTTATGGATGTCCATTTAAATCCCAATGTCCTAAAAAAATTGAAACTTGACCTCATAGACAGATAATGGAGTACCAGATGTCCTTTATAACCCACGAAATTTATTATTGTGTTTAAAACATCTTTCAATCCAACAATAATAGTTGGATTTCTCCCATCTTTTTGCTTCTTCATTTTAAGCATCATGTTAGACAGTTCTCATACCGAAGCAAGGAACTGCAATCAACTGTATCGGTGCTTCGAAGCAGCGAGTCAGACGGATACTTGCGGCTCCTGACGGCAGTCTGAGACTCTGGAGGATATTTGACCTTTGCAGTTCCCGGAAAGGTTGGTATAGAGGCTTTCCCGTGGTCAGTCTTGATGGCACATGGATTGGTTATTATTTTTAAAGCCGCATCAGTAGTGAGAGCTCACGACACGACAACATTGCTTTGTCCTCCCCCGTGACGCGAACCATGTGAGTTATAACTCGTGGGATGTTTAGGCAGTGTTGCAAAGCTATGTGTCAGAGCTAAATGTTTAAACGAAAGACTAACGATGAGCAAGAACAAGTATAGAGAGTTAAATCTCTCGTGATGGTGATAATGTTAAGTGTTAAATAACATTAAATAGTGATAGTTAACGAACTATTGGTCGTTTACTAAATTGTAATTCGATGACTCTATAATCAAGTATACATATACATTTAACATACATACATTCATATTTTACACTCAAGTTACTACCGAATACTTAGGATGGACACACAAGTTACTATGAAATATTTAGGATGAATACTTAAGTTGTTATTATCCCACAGCAGCTGGCTGGGGTCTCTCCTACAGCAGCTGACTGAGGTCTCTCTCACAGCAGCTGACTGAGGTCTCTCTCACAGCAGCTGACTGAGGTCTCTCTCACAGCAGCTGATTGAGGTCTCTCTCACAGCAGCTGATTGAGGTCTCTCCCACAGCAGCTGACTGAGGTCTCTCCCACAGCAGCTGACTGAGGCCTCTCCCACAGCAGCTGACTAAGGTCTCTCCCACAGCAGCTGACTGAAATCTCTCCCACAGCAGCTGACTAAGGTCTCTCCCACAGCAGCTGACTGAAATCTCTCCCACAGCAGCTGACTGAGGCCTCTCCCACAGCGACAGGATGGGGGATCAAATCCCACACCAGGTGATTGTGGGCCGAGAGATCAGATGGCGGAGATCATAATGATCACAATCATTATGACGTGATTGTGAGGGAAGGAATGGTGAAGTGTGGTGACAAACCGCGACGAAACGCACCAAGATAAATGGTATGGTAATATATACACAGTTCAGAGTGGAAATTTATGAGGCTCACGTAGTTGTGGCTTGTGCCAGGGGCGAGATAGCAGGGGGAAGAGATAACAGGGGGCGAGATAGCAGTGTGAAGAGATAGCAGTGCGAAGAGATAGTAGGGAGGGAATTAGAAATAGCAGGGGGGGGGGGGGGGAAGAGATAGCAGGGGGGGGGAAGAGATAGCAGGGGGGGAGGAAGAGATAGCAGGGGAGGGAATTAGAGATAACAGGGGAAATTAGAGATAACAGGGGGAAGAGATGGTAGTCCTTCAACATTATTACTAATAATTGTTTTAATAATTAGAATGGAAGTTTTGTTTAGTTCTGAAACATGTAAGGTTTAATGACTGGCCAATAAAAGATGTTACCAGAGACTAGCCGGATAATATTGATCTTGCCAAATACGAATACAATAACAAAAAGCTGCTGGTCGTGATTTTTTGACCTGGAAAAACTGCTGGGATCTTCATCCTAAAAGTAAATAGTGTAATACACACACACACACACACACACACACACACACACACACACACATATATATATATATGTGTGTGTGTGTGTGTGTGTGTGTGTGTGTGTGTGTGTGTGTGTGTGTGTGTGTGTGTGTGTGTGTGTGTGTGTGTTGAAAATGTGGCAAATAGGAAACTGGAAGGACACTTCTAGCAGCGTTATCAATAAGATATCTAGTATGTTTCTTCAGCCTTATCTTGCTATTATTAGGCAGCATTTAGATTTTGAAGTTCAGTTTTGGTTTCCATGCTGTAGGTTAGACAGTTTCACTTGAACGAGTATAGAATGATAAAGGTAATTTTAGCAAATAACAAACTTTATATGAACGAAAGTGCCTAGGAGACTTGGCACTTTCTGAACTAGTGAAAATAGTTCAGAGAGTGAACTAGTGAAAACTGAAATAACTGGTGTTTCAGAGCAAAACACTCTGAAACACTAAGTATTTCCAGTGTTTCAGGGTCAAGATGGTAGATTATACTCGGCTAAAGTGAGAGGATACGAAAGGCTAGGATTGGGGAGTGAGAAATGGAATGGAAAGATGGCAGAAAATAAATGAGAGAGGAAACAGTTTAAAACGAAAGAGAGTTCCAGGATGTTTGTGAATCTGGGTAAATTTACACTCAACCCTTACATTGCACTTCCCTTCCCGATAACCTCCAAGCTAATAGTTTTGAATTTTAAAGCATTAAATAATAATAATACTAATACTCATGAATCCATGCAATTGTCTATCTTCAATGGACACACTCACGCCCGTCAGTAACCTTTGAAACGCGAACGTGCGTAGTATACGCATATAATAAATGATCCTATCAGCGTACAACGCATCTTTACCTTGTGAACACACACATCAGCTGGTCTCTAGATAATGAACTGATCAATTATATGTTACTGTTGAAGGAAAAGACAAAGCAAGTGACCCATGTGTGGAAATAAGTTGATTCATCCAAACACGCAGGACAAATGGATAACAAAACTCTCTGATCTCAACAAATGTATATATAAATATAAATATACTTGAAAATTCCACATGTATATAAATTAAAATACCTAACATGACGTCAGCTGATTGATGTTTACACAAACCAGCTGACTCGTATTTATAGCTCGTGATTTGAATGGACGTGGATTATCGTACACTTATTTTCTCCATTCAGGATCCCAGAGATACGGTTCCCAGTGATCAGCTGTGTTTCCTATTGAGAATGTCCGTTATTTAAACCCAGGATACACGTCATTGCTACCCCCCCCCCCCTACCACAAAACTCCCCCACATTGGCCTTGAGAATGGTTCCTGTATCTCATTTCGTGATCGGATGAGTATAGGAGTGAGCATATATATATATATATATATATATATATATATATATATATATATATATATATATATATATATATATATATATATATATATATATATATATATATATATATATATATATATATATATATATATATATATATGCGAACAAGCCTGAATGGTCCCCAGGACAAATGCAACTGAAAACTCACACCCCAGAAGTGACTCGAACCCATACTCCCAGAAGCAACGCATCTGGTATGTACAAGACGCCTTAATCCACTTGACCATCACGACCGGACATAATGAGGTGATAGCCGAGGCTATTTGAACCACCCCACCGCCGGCACTCGGATAGTTATCTTGGGCATAGCATTTTACCAAATCACCTCATTCTTTGGGGCAACACGTGAGGAACACAAATGCGAACAAGCCTGAATGGTCCCCAGGACAATGAGGTGATAGCCTCGGCTATCACCTCATTATGTCCGGTCGTGATGGTCAAGTGGATTAAGGCGTCTTGTACATACCAGATGCGTTGCTTCTGGGAGTATGGGTTCGAGTCACTTCTGGGGTGTGAGTTTTCAGATATATATATATATATATATATATATATATATATATATATATATATATATATAGGGGGGTACCACCACTGCTGCAATTATAGGGACCCCACAGCCTCAGAGAAGGAAACACAGAGCATTCAGGGAAAAACTTGCCATATAACTCTGAATACGAAAGAGTGTTCGCTTCTCCTACCACCCCCCTTTTTTATTATGGTGTACACTTTATTATGCAAGGTTATACCGTTACATATCTGATTTTATATAAAAAAATGAACATACATATATATATATATATATATATATATATATATATATATATATATATATATATATATATATATATATATATATATATATACATGTATATATATGAAAACTAGAAACCAGGGGCAAATAGTTAATTACTTGATGATGTTTTTCAAAATCTTTAAAAAATTTGATAAAATTACGATTCTATATAATGACATAAGTAAGGTGTTGGAAATTACCAATTTCAGATACAAATTAACCTACCAGATCATAGTTTAAACCACACACAAAAAAAGACACGTCAAAAGATATTAAAAAATAACACAATTAAATTAAATTGTGTAATTATACAAACTGAGAGAAAATATAAGATTTAAATTTTCTTTTCGAGTCATAAGAGCTTAATTAAGAGGTTTAAAACATCACTTCGCATCTACAAACAAGACCATTTAATCATCACTTTCCTGACAAAAAGATTATCATACCAGCCTCCAGATCTGTGTGAGCATCATTAGTAAACATCACGAGATGACAATGGACGCGTGGAGGAGGGTCGGCCGCAGGAGATGACGTTTCTGAGTCTTGCCTCATTATCTCCATCTCGGGTGATGGGTGTCTACCTCCTTCATCATCCTCAGAGGGAGAGAGAGAGAGAGAGAGAGAGAGAGAGAGAGAGAGAGAGAGAGAGAGAGAGAGAGAGAGAGAGAGAGAGAGAGAGAGAGAGAGAGAGAGAGAGAGAGACAGACAGACAGAGACAGACAGAGACAGAGAGAGGGAGAGGGAGGGAGAGAGAGAACGTGTAATGCGTAATATGTGATAATATTTGTTTGTGTGTGTATTTTGTGTGTATGTGTGTGTGTGTGTGTGTGTGTGTGTGTGTGTGTGTGTGTGTGTGTGTGTGTGTGTGTGTGTGTGTGTGTGTGTGTGTGTGTGTGTGTGTGTGTGTGTGTGTGTGTGTGTGTGCGCGCGATATTGAAAAGGACCGAAATAGGTCAGTAAATCTGGAACAAATATTTTTGTATAGTTATAAGGTCCCACGTCACTTGCGAACAAAGTTGAAATAAAATAACACTCCACGTTGTATTATACAGCTTTACTAAACCTGACTTGCTTCACTCGACTTGAACTTATTTATTTTACATACGCAAAACAAAGACACAATTTACATTAAATCTTGGCGTAATCTTTCATATAACCACACAAACACCACTGTAAATATTTACATGTTTTGTTTTATCTTTCAATTTACTTTAATGATAAAGTTATCTTTCAAGTTGTTTGTCAGAGTTGTAAAAAAAGTTTAGTATTTTCCTTCGGCACAACCTTAACATGACTGTCGTGGTCGCTGGCTGTCTTCACTTAAGTCGAACGGGGCACTCAACCCTTCCAGACTAACACTCAACGCTTCCTAACTAACACTCAACCCTTCCTGACTAACACTCAACCCTTCCAGACTAACACTCAACGCTTCCTGACTAACACTCAACCCTTCCAGACTAACACTCAACGCTTCCTGACTAACACTCAACACTCCTATCTAACTAACACCCAACGCTTCCTGACTAACACTCAACGCTCCTACCTAACACTCAACCCTTCCTGACTAACACTCAACCCTTCCTGACTAACACTCAACCCTTCCTGACTAACACTCAACCCTTCCTGACTAACACTCAACCCTTCCAGACTAACACCCAACCCTTCCTGACTAACACCCAACGCTTCCTGACTAACACCCAACGCTTCCTGACTAACACCCAACGCTTCCTGACTAACACTCAACCCTTCCTAACTAACACTCAACACTCCTAACTAACTAACACCCAACCCTTCCAGACTAACACCCAACGCTTCCTGACTAACACCCAACCCTTCCAGACTAACACCCAACGCTTCCTGACTAACACTCAACCCTTCCTGACTAACACCCAACGCTTCCTGACTAACACTCAACCCTTCCTAACTAACACTCAACGCTTCCTAACTAACACTCAACACTCCTAACTAACTAACACCCAACCCTTCCTGACTAACACCCAACGCTTCCTGACTAACACCCAACGCTTCCTGACTAACACCCAACGCTTCCTGACTAACACCCAACGCTTCCTGACTAACACCCAACCCTTCCAGACTAACACCCAACGCTTCCTGACTAACACCCAACCCTTCCAGACTAACACCCAACGCTTCCTGACTAACACTCAACACTCCTATCTAACTAACACGCAACCCTTCCTGACTAATATGAGGTTAAACAAACAGTCTCATCCCTGGCTCAACAAACATTTCTTGACGCCCTCGTTCAATATCAACATGAACAACAAACACTCTTAGCAAATACACATACTGCAGCTTAAAATAAACATAAAAAAAACGTCGCGTATCGTGGCTTGTT
>NC_091154.1:37869704-37945644 GCF_040958095.1 Procambarus clarkii | reverse complement strand
TCTCTCTCTCTCCTCTCTCTCTCTCTCTCTCTCTCTCTCTCTCTCTCTCTCTCTCTCTCTCTCTCGTTCTTCTCTCTCTCTCTCTCTCTCTCTCTCTCTCTCTCTCTCTCTCTCTCTCTCTCCCCCCAAATAATGGGAAAGTTCCCAACCATGCCGCGCTAGACCCCTCTGAATAAATAATTCATCATGTATATTCACAAACACAAACAACTTTGATGAGCACCCCACATCAATTAGTATGCAAATATCGTAAAAATATTTCAAAGTAATTGAACCAAAATATCGGGAACAGACAAATGCAGAGAGGTAAAAAATATATATACAAAAAACTTTTTGTTTTATAATTGAATGTATGATGTAAATTTGCTCAATTTCTCAAACATTATTATTGCCTCTCAACACCTAATACTATATCATTCTCTTTCTATATATCTTTCATTTATATATTTTGTTTAACAGAGACAAGGATTCAATATGAATATCATCGATGTTCATATATGAACATTGTAAGAACAGCTATAGTTAAGGAACTAATTTAAAGTTAATAGTCAGGGAGACGTAAGAAAGTGATGTTTGTATCGAGAAGGAAGAGACAGACTGTAGGGAACCAGATGTTTTTGCATCAGTATTTTAAGTAAACGATGGTCTAGGCAACAGTTATGGAATGTATAGGTAACATCACCACCACCACTACAACACCACTACCAATACCACACCACCACCACCAATACCACACCACCATCACCAATACCACACCACCACCACCAATACCACACCACCATCACCAATACCACACCACCACCACCAATACCACACCACCATCACCAATACCACACCACCACCACCAATACCACACCACCACCACTAATACCACACCACCATCACCAGTAGCACACCACCACCACGACCACCACACCCCCACCACCAACACCACACCACCACCACCAACCCCACACCCCCACCAACACCACACCACCACCAACACCACACCACCACCACCAACACCACACCACCACCACCAACACCACCAACACCACACCAACACCACACCACCACCACCACCACCAACCCCACACCCCCACCAACACCACACCACCACCAATACCACACACCACCACCACCAACACCACACCACCACCACCAACCCCACACCCCCACCAACACCACACCACCACCAACCCCCACCCCCACCAACACCACACCACCACCAATACCACACCACCACCACCAACACCACACCACCACCAACCCCCACCCCCCAACACCACACCACCACCACCAACCCCACACCCCACCAACCCCACACCCCCACCAACACCACACCACCAACACCACACCACCACCACCACCACCAACCCCACACCCCCACCAACCCCACACCACCACCAACCCACACCCCACCAACCCCACACCCCCACCAACCCCACACCCCCACCAACCCCACACCCCCACCAACACCACACCCCCACCAACACCACACCACCACCAACACAACACCCCCACCAACACCACACCCCCACCAACACCACACCACCACCAACACAACACCACCAGACCCCCACCACTTCGAAGAGCAAGTGTGTCTAAGGGACACATCCCACCACCGACACTAATAACAACACAGGCCCCTTCTATCACAAACCTCAAAGAACTGCACACTCTTCCCCTCATTACAGCGAGAAACTTGTGAATTATTCAACGAACAGCCATTAAGGAAACCTTGGGGGTGCCCCCAGGGGGATGAGGATGCTGCCTGGGATGAGAGAGGGCGGGTATGAGGAGTGAGTGAGATAAAGGTTGGGATGACACTGGTAGTGTAGTGCTCTTGGAGCAGTCTGCAACGATATACATGAATGAGTTTGGGTGGATATAAATAGAAGCTGTCTCGCATGACCCAATACGACTAATGCAGTATCGAATATATATATATATATATATATATATATATATATATATATATATATATATATATATATATATATATATATGTCGTACCTAGTAGCCAGAACGCACTTTTTGGCCTACTATGCAAGTCCCGATTTGCCTAATAAGCCAAGTTTTCTGAATTATTATATTTTCTCTAATTTTTTTCTTATGAAATGATAAAGCTACCCATTTCCTTATGTATGAGGTCAATTTTTTATTAGAGATAAAATTAACGTAGATATATGACCGAACCTAACCAACCCTACCTAACCTAACCTAACCTATCTTTATAGGTTAGGTTTGGTTAGGTAGCCGAAAAAGATAGGTTAGGTTAGGTTAGGTAGGTTAGGTAGTCGAAAAACAATTAATTCATGAAAACTTGGCTTATTAGGCAAATCGGGCCTTGCATAGTAGGCTGAGAAGTACGTTCTGGCTACTAGGTACGGCATATATATAATATATATATATACATAACTTCTAACAATACACCCTTCACTAAGGGGAGTTTCAGTAATGATTTGGAACCTTCCAGTCGCTATAAAGGAAATGTTTCAGCCAGGGTTCAGGAAGTTTTATCAGTCTGGGTCAGGAATATCCGCCATTACGGACAAGAATTTCCTTGCCCCGAATCTAAAATTCCCATCGACCCCCTTCCGATTTTTCTCCCTGTGACATTTGGATGACAGGGAGAATTTCTGTCAAGTGGTGGGAAGAATTGGTAATGAACTGGCCTTCCCTACCCACCGTAGCTCTCAGCGCGCAGGCTGGGTAGGGATGGAAGGGAAGCGAATTGTCAGGAGGAAAAGCGCCAAGCCATTACGACTATATAGCACTGGGAAGGGGTCAAGATAAGGATTTGGGATGGGACAAGGGGAAGGAATGGTGCCCAATCACCTGGACGGTCGGTAATTGAACACCTACCTGCATGAAGCGAGTCCGTCGTTCTACCGTCCGGCCGAAGTGGGTGGGACTGGGTAGGGGGGGTGGGTTAAAGAGGATTGGATATCATTCAGGAATGATTGGAAAGGATCAGTAAGAGATAGGAAAGGTTTCGGATTGGTTTCAAGGTTGACTGATTGGGTTGGCTGGTTTCGTGGATTAGAAGTAGGGGGATTGGTTGATGTCGAATGTAATTTATAATTAATCAAATAACAGGCTTTGGGGTGAGTTGATTAGGATAAAGAAAGGGTTGGTTAGCTGTCATAGAGGATAGAGGGACTGGATTTAGGGGGATCTAAGGTAAATTTCATGTAGGGTTGAGTGTGGGATAGTGAGGCATTAATTAGAACAGGTTAGACAAACATCAATGCCAGATGGTAAGACACTAGAAAAAGCTAGCTAGGCTTCGATGAGGGTTGATTAAACTAAAAGAGGATTGAGTAGACATCTAAGATTGGTTCAAGATCTTGAAAAAACATTAAAGAAGGTCTGGGCAAGCTTCCGCAGGGGGATTGGAATGGTTTCAGTGAAGAGCTAAGAATTCTTTCTTGGAGGAAGCAAAAGGTAGGATTGGAATGCTTTAATAAATTCTTTAAAAAAGAATGCGGAAGGCTTTAGGAAATATTTGATAGGAATCAAGAAAAAATGAGAGGGCTTCAGGAAAGGATTTATAAAGATTAAAAAAAAACATAGGAAATGTTAAGTAGGTGTTTAAATAACGTTAATAATGCCTATTCCCTAATATGTGCTCATCTAGATGTGCTTGCAGGGTTGGACGACAGCTACCAAGCCCCAACTTTAATAAGAACTCCATGCAATGCCTTTATAATTTTATATTGAGTTAATTTCAATTACTCTTCGTGTAATCCATGTCATTTACAACCGAACTCTAAACAAGTTTTTTTCTGACGTCTGAGAGGAGAATATCCCCAATTAATGTTAGGGGTGGATACAGGGGTAAGTGGGTGGTGGTCTCGTTAAAAAGGGGGGATAGGTGACAAAGAGGGAGAGGGGGGGATTTGTGGTTCGTTGGGGAGAGGGTCGCTTCAGGTGGGGTGGTGAGATGGACACATCAGAGGTGCTGGTGAGAGTGTAACAGTGTAAGTGTATTTCACTGTTCATTTTGTGGTTGTAGTCGCTGTGAGTTGTGAGTATTAGATGTGTGAGTGTGCGCATTTGTGCCTGTTAACCAGTGTGAGGTGGTGATCGTCGAGGGGCTCGGGGGAGGCTAGCTAGCATCTGCTGCTGCCAGCAGTTTTCTAACAAGGAGCCCCTTGTACAATCACACAAGGAACAGTGAAATACACTATTATAAAAGGGTCAATTCAGGTGGGGTGGTGAGAGGGGGGGGGGGAGGCTGAGTTTAAGGGGGACTTCACGTGCGAGCATAAGGATTGGGAAAATCAGTCAGTTAACGTAGGTTAATTATTCAATGACTCCATGCATGGTTTGGTGTTGGGCTTCAGGTCTATTAACCTCTGGAGGGTTATTAAGGCCATCATAAGAGCTTAGTGACTAGCAAGAAAAAATACATTAACCCTGAACATTTTCTAGAATTAAAGTAAACCTTTGGTGTATATTACACTGAAAAGCTTGGTACCCCTCTTTGGGTATATTATCTTTAGATATTTTTTGGTTTTGCCATTTTTGTTTTCCATTTATTTACATATCTACCGATCTTATCATCTTGCAGTGTTCTGTCTCCTGTCATGTGACAATCTATTGTAACATGCATCCTATGCATGACCAGATCATGCTGCTTCTGCAATGCACGTCTTTTGTAATGCATTGTTTGATCTCGATGATTTTTGTGTTTATGAATAAGTTGCTTTTTCCTTACATATATATCTCGTTTTACATATTCCTGTGTCTATAAATATTCTATCTCCTCATTCTCTCCCTCACAAGTAGGGGAGTATTCCCTTTCTCATGAGGGTGTGAGTAAGTATTCACCTAATTGTACTCAACCGTCAATCTACTGTGTGTATGTGTATTTACTATTTGTGTCTGCAGAATCAAGCTATTAGCTCTTGGACTTCGCTTTTCTTACCAATCTATTTTTACTCTATTATATCTACTACATATATGTTTTTCTCTAACACACGCACACACACACACACATCGGGATATAGGGGTCTGGTAGCTGAGTGGACAGCGCACGGGATTCATAATCCTGTGGCCTGTATTCGATTCTCGGCACCGGCAGAAACAAATGGACAGTTTCCTTCACCCTGATGCCCCTGTTATCAAGCAGTAAATATGTACCTGGGAGTTAGACAGCTGGTACGGGCTGCTTCCTGGGTGTGTGTATGTGTGTGTGTGTGTGCGTGTGTGTGTGTGTGTGTGTGTGTGTGTGTGTGTGTGTGTGTGTGTGTGTGTGTGTGTGTGTGTGTGTGTGTGTGTGTGTGTGTGTGAAAGTGTAAAAAAATATAGTTATTAACAGTTGATTGATTGACAGTTGAGAGGCGGGCCGAAAGAGCAGAGCTCAACCCCCCGCAAGCACAACTAGGTGAGTACCAGCTCAAAAGAAAATTAAATTTCTGGTGTTCACCTAATTGTTCGTACCCTAACCCCAGGAAGCTCTACTCTGCGAGCGACAAAACTGCCCACTTGCATCCTTCGGGACGTGTCTTTGATCCAGACAAGGGTGTTGGGTTTCCCAGTTTCCCCCTGGCTGGGCACTGGCACTGTCTACACCTCACTAATGGGTATTAATGGGCCCGAGTGGCCACGGTGGTAATGGGACTGGGAATTTGCACACATTTGCGATTCAGATGCGCAGAGCGTAAATTGGACCTCGGCAGTCAGGTGTGTGGGTGTTCGCTTGACGCCTAGAGAGTGTTGATCTTTAACCACGATATCTTTAACGTATGTGTGTGTCACACTGATCAATATATGATATACGCTCTGGCAACATTCAAATATGTGTGTCTTCCTATGACGTGAATGGTGTGTCGATGGAAAACAACAGCTGCACGACTATATAACCCAAGGAACACATGAGATGAAATGAAAAATTTTGCTGTTAGGGGCTGAAGGCCTACAACAAACTCTGGAAGGTTATGAAGCCTACCTCAGTAGCCTAGTGACCAGACAGGACATATTCGCTATATCTGATTACAGTTCAAAAAGAAAAAGAAACTCAGTGTTCAATGTATATATATGTATATATATATATATATCAGTTTTTCTTGTAAACATATGTTGTTGAATATGACCGAAAAGGTAAGATTAATCATTCTAACACGAATTTTCTCAATATTTCTTATATTTCTTTTTACTGTCGATGGTAATTGAAAAATCAATTCTCCAAAATTCATTTTTATTTCTAGTTTGACGCGATGCCTGAACGCGTTTTGTAATAACTTATTACATTTTCAAAGACTTTATCATGGGCCAATAGGTCTCCTGCAGTTACTTCTCTGATGTTTTAATATCCATTGGCTCGTGTTCTATCATGTGTAAATGTCAATCACTTCACCCAAAACTTTTGTACTATACATTAACATATGGAATGCCCAATGCCCTCACCCAAATGCGAGTATAAGTATGGATGTATTAGGCGTGTTTACAGGTTACAGTTGTGTGTGTAAACTAAAGTCTTTGAACATGTAATAAGTTATTACGAAACGCGTTCAGGCGTCGCGTCAAACTAGAAATAAAAATTAATTTTGGAGAATTGATTTTTCAATTACCATCGACAGTGAAAAGAAACATAAGAAATATATATATAAAGTCCTCACAGCCACACTAATACCTTGACCTATATATTTTAGTGAATTATCGAAGACACACGAATTAATGTAATCTGACTAGTCCAGTTTTTTCACCCTTCTCATCGGTCAATAAATGCTCAAAATGTAATGTTCTGTTTATGAAATATCGTATCTTTTCTCTTTAGCTCTTCTCTGATGACGTTTTCTATTACCCCCTTCTTTCTCTCCTGCGTTATTTACCGGAACATGTCGGAGATGTATGTGTTTTGAGCGCCTATCATCTGACATTAAAAACAATCAGTAGAGTTCCCCCATTCGCTTTCCTGTTGACAAAACTCATTATCTCCGTTTTCTGTGGGTTTCAGCTGGTTGGGGGGTATCTTCTTTATTTTCGACTCGTTTCGTGATTTGACAAGAGTTGAATACGGTTTCTCCAATTGTCGGAGGACAGGAAGCCTGGTATGGTTATTGATGTTCCTCTGGGTCTAGCCCAACTATACAAACCTTCCCAAAGATACAATTAATTTATTATTATGAATTAGAAAGTTAGGGAAATAGTTGAATTAGATTATGTGTATATTATATTGGGACATTACATACCAACTTAAGCATATCAATCAGGAATATAATTTTATTTATGTTAATAATAATGATGATTAGGTCAGTGACAATATTGCTCCTGACAATGTTGGTAGTGATAGCATAAACAGCACGTAGCAACATTGCTCATCTCACTACTGATACTGACGTCAGTAACATTAATACTGTCCCTACTGTATTAAAGACTAAGACTGAGCAGCATAGCATTTTTAACTTTTCTAGTTGATATCAGTAGATTAAACTGACGGGGATCGAGCGAATTCCCGTCGCTGGTGTATATTCTGGATCATCTGTCTATCGAGGGAGCCCGCTAATGAGACAGATTCGTTATGCCGCCCGTCATCCGGACTGCGGCTACGAAGCGAGTATAACGAGAGAGACAAATTGGATATCTCCGGAAGGAATACATCATCGTGTAGTCGATACCAGTTCGCTCCCGCTCCCCTATAATCACATTCAAGAATTTTAATGACCGCTGTGGGGGGCTGTAATGGGCTCTAATCTTGTTTGAGTTTTTTTAAACCTTTTGTGCAGGAATTTAGGTATTTGAATTATGATTTTGTATTTGATTATGTCAGAGTTTGCCATTGTTTCTCCTTATCTTTCAGTTCCCCTCTATCGGGGAGAGAAAACTTGCTATGGTTATCGAGGCTGAACGACCTATTTGTCTCCGGGATGTAACCCCTCAACGGTTGCCTATTTCAAGGGTACCTATTTACTGTTAGGCGAACGAACGCATCAGGTGAAAGGAAATATATTCAAGCCTCTCGCATTGCCCGGGATTCGAACTCGGGGTCTGGCATAGAGCCCCAATAATGCCGTTGACCCAACATAAACCTCGGGTTGTAACCCATCCTCAGGTTAGGTTCGTCCAAGCGGCGGCCGACCCTCAATGATGCATTAATAAAATTTACGTATTGTGTTAATATGTTGTGTTTACATATTGCGTTTACGTATCACTTTGAAAGTGTGGTTTCGAAAATATTTTTTTTTGTTCTATTATAAAGTATTAGTATTATTACTTATTAGAATTTCGTGTATAGTTAAGTCTAGGCGACGTTAGGTTAAGTGCTTATATTCTATTGGCAATTTTTTGCACTTGCATTACATAGGTATAGCATTTAAAGAAGTGTGATTCGAACATAGAAACAAATCGAAGCATAGTTTAAGCAAAGTCAAGAACGTCATCAAATTTTGAGTCGTGAGTCAAGAATTATTCATTCGTAAACTGGAGGTTTGTCTCTTGGGTTAACGAGTATTTGCCTATATTGTCATATTTGCGTTTTCTCTTCACAATTTTCCTCTCTTTAATTACATTTAGCCCAATATGTTTTTTATCAGGGGCTGCAGGGTGGGCAGCCCAACTTCCAGGTCATGTAATAGAAGTCTGTTATGGCTTCCATAATATTAATCTTCAAGCTGGAGCCTTAACTCAATCCAAGCTAACTTTTTTTATTTATAAAATAAACACAGAGCATACAAAATAAGGATAATAAAGAACAGACAGAGAGCATGAAACAGACACGAAGGGGTAAAACCAAATAACACATAGCAAGAAGTACAGAAAAGTCCGAAACAATCCAATACCGGGCACATGGAAAGCACATTATACACCTAAACACACAAACACACACAAACCTTGGAATACTAAGCAGACCCACACATACAGCAAGCTAGAAGGGCCACACATAACCCAACGCACACAAACACATAACCGGAACACGCAGGAACAGGGAACACAAACCTGAACTACACACACACACGCAACCACCCACCCCACAATCACACACAGTCATGATCAAAACCCCATACTTGTGAGGGTAATCTATCATCGGATACGTCTTAACCTTAAGTATCCCAAACCATCCACTCTTCTTGGTAGGGAGGACATCCCCACGGCGCTGCGGGCGCCTCATGAAATCCGGAACCACTATATCAGGCGGAAACCCAGGCGGAGGCGGACACCCCGAGCAGAGGACACCGAAGACGAAGGAAGAGACTGGAGAGGCGGCAAGACCGCCACCGACGAAACAGGAGGCGGGGGCACGGTACCCACCGAACGAGCAGCCTTCTTCAAGACCACTAGCAAGCCACTATTCTCACCAGCATCGACGGCATGGGAAACCACCCCCACGATGATCCGGAACAATCGGACGCGGGCGAGGCATCCGAAGCAGGACCAAGGGTCTCGCACCGGCCCCCACACCAACAACAGGGTCCACGCCACCCGCCAGAACCACACCAGCACCCGGCACACCACCCTCGCACTCCACAGAGGAAGAGCTCTCAGAGGTCGCCACATCACACTCTTCAACCTCATATTCCTCAGCCCACGCACGAGGAAGCGACACACTCCTATCCTTTCGAGAACGCTTGGAGACAATTCGTTGATCTTCAGAGCTGTCGCCACCAACAGGGGGCACCTGAGAAGAACCCTCGGCCGGCTGCCCCATGGCGGGTAAAGCATGACCCCGAAGTACAGCAGCCTCGACGACATGGGGCACCAGCCCACACCCCACAGGGGACACCGGAACTAGAGACAGGGTATGCAGAGCCAGCGCACGTTGAGGGTCCTGCACATGCAATGGAGCCCTCAAAGACACCGGATTTGGCAAAGGAGACGGTAGAGGCAAGGGAACCTGCAGAGGCGATGAGGTCTGCCGCGGCAAGGGGTGCCTGCTGCTACGATGGAGCCGACTGCGGGGGCGGGTCAGCACACCACCACTCCGTCACGCACACTACCACCCGCATTCCCGGGCACACAGGCCGAGGACCCAGGCAATACCGCCGGATGAGCAGACTGCAGCGAGGCCTCCCCCACCACTTCATCACAAGGCGACCGCAGCCGCTACTCCAACACAGGCCGCCGCCTGGTGTCACTCACCGCCACATCTAAAACATGTCCTGGGTTGTCCTGCGTAGAAAGCACGCATAGTACAGCCCATCAACGTCACAGTGGACGAGACAGGTGACTTGAGACGCAGGGCGAGAGTCCTGGTATCACACGTGACCCCTCGCCACCTACCGGAAGAGACGGAATTCATCCGGAGGGAAACTACGGTGCCATATTTCCCAAAGTACCGCCGTAGCAGGGCCTCCGTGAACTCGAAGAGAACACCATGTAGCGCCACATACGTTAGAGACCAACAGCCGTCGGAAACAGACACAGTACCACCGTCGCCAGGGAGGGTAAACGAGCGCCCAGCATAACGGGCCACGAAATCTCAATACACAGTCGGGGAGTGGAACATGACAAGTGCTCGGTGGGTCGTTAACAGCTGGACACCAAACACATCAGCCACACGAACACGGAGCATATTTAAGAGAATAATCTCAACAGCAAGGTACGACGCCCACTCGGAGAACTCCAAACCAATGGTCTCTGAACGACGAATAGGGGAAAGGGGGTCTCCCCATTGCACCAACTCCTAACAGCCAGAGGGCCGCGCCCCCGGTGCAGAAGGGTGACTACAGTTGGGTCAAAACTGAGGAAGCGCTCGCAGTACACACCCTCACACGGCGACCTCTAGCGGCCGAGTCACCATCCACGCTAACTAGTGCAAGTAACGCAGACTAATTAGACTATACTCTAATGCATGCAAGTGGTTGTGTAGACTACGTTTGGTTAAGTGTTTTAATGAGTGTTGTTAATCTTCAGTTACTTTGGACAGCTTTAAGGTCAACCAACAATTGTTTTGAACAGTTTCAAAACTTTAAGAAACTGTATGTGAACTTATGTCTCTCTGGAGAGTTAGGCACATAACAAGACAATCAAACCCCACACATACGTTCCGAATCGTTCACATGCCACAAGTCGTGATCAAGAGGACATAACTTATCTCGTTGAGTGAGGTAAAGTACCGTTGGGTCTGGTCAGTAGTCGGATGTTTGACCGCTGCCTGAGGGAACATTGTCAAATCATGTACGAGTTTCCTGTCGAGAGCAGAATACAAGCGCACCGCACACATGCAATGGTAAACGCAAGCAGAACTCACCGGAGAGAAGAGAGAGAGAGAGAGAGAGAGAGAGAGAGAGAGAGAGAGAGAGAGAGAGAGAGAGAGAGAGAGAGAGAGAGAGAGAGAGAGAGAGAGAGAGAGAGAGAGAGAGAGAGAGAGAGAGAGAGAGCAAACTACTAGGAATTGACAAAAAATATGCAGATAATATTTAATATTATTATTATAAATATTATTAGGAAATATAAATTTAATTTTCTCGTGAATTTTATTATAAATATTTGCATTATTGCTCATATTATTATTATTTAATATTATTAACACCCTTTATTATTTTTATAATTTTTTATTAATAATATTATTATTATTTCGTGTGTTACACCCCATATTAAGTGCAGATTAAATCTGCATTATAAAAGGGCGAACGCGCACATATTCTGCTCATGACTATATTAACCAATAATCCCTTTAATCCGTCCATAATGTAAATAAACATGACTGTAGAGTGTCCTTCATCCAGTGCGTTGAATAATATGGCAAGTAATGTTTAACAAGTCATGACCATCAGACGAGTTTGAGGAGTTCTAATAGACTTCTTTCTGAGTAAACTCACGGAGACCGATGGTTATAAAACAAAGTTTGCCTCATGTTTTGGGCACCTTGTCTCCCGATGACGCAAGCAGTTATTGATCCGGAGAGGGAGAGAGAGAGAGAGAGAGAGAGAGAGAAGAGAGAGATGAGAGAGGAGAGAGAGAGAGAGAGAGAGAGAGAGAGAGAGACGAGAGAGAGAGAGAGAGAGAGAGGAGAGCGAAGCTAGGAGAGGAGGAAGGCTTGGGAGGGGAAAGGATGTGTGTGCAAGAAGAGATACTATATGAAAAGGGGAGAGAATGAGGGGGAAGGAAAGATAGTTGGGATTGGACGGTAGAGGAGAAAATCAGAGGAAAGGTTGGGAAGGGGATATGTGGGAAGTGAGAGCAGGAATGAGAAAGGTGATGGGAAGGGTGGGATGGGGGGGGGGGGAGGGAGGATGATGAGGATTCGTGAGATGGAAAAAATCTTATAGAAAGTAAAAGAAGTGTGGGATAGACGATAAAATGCGAAGGAAGATAAGACAAGGCAAGATAGAGAAAGAGAGCGAGCAACGTGAGAAAAGAGACGTAGTGCGGAAGGGGAATAGGAAGCATACGAATAAAAGAAAAGGGCGTGCAAGGGAAGAGAGACATAAAGAGGTAAAAAAAACGTATCAGAGAACAACAGGAAATATAGTGTGAGCAGTTGACGGAAATCTTAAAGGGATCGAATACATGATTTTCAACTTGCATTCAACAGGCTACCGGCGGTCGCTCTACACCAGCCTGGTCTTCAAGCAGGGTCAGACCTCAACACAGATATGTTACAGGTGATTTTCAATTACGGTTGAAGGTCACCTCTATTCAAGGGCGACTCTTACATACCCAATTAGCTGGAGCTTTCAATTTGCATTTTAATTGAGTGCCGAGACCTCTGCAGCCACTTTTCTCATTCCCTAGCCACTGTTCCGAGTTCCCTGGCCACTGTTCCGAGTCCCTGGCCACTGTTCCGAGTCCCTGGTCACTGTTCCGAGTCCCTGGGTCACTGTTCCGAGTCCCTGGCCACTGTTCCGAGTCCCTGGCCACTGTTCCGAGTCCCTGGGCCACTGTTCTCAGTCCCTTGGCCACTGTTTGTGAGGACACATATAGATACTGTCTTAAGTTCTAGGGGAAAAAAGTGATCTGACTTCCTGAACACTATTTGTATTGAACACTTCCTGAACATGTGAGACCAGATACTTTTTGAAACCCTGGGCATTCTTTCAAGACCCTGGGCACTCTTTCAAGATCCTGGGCACTCTTTCGAGACCCTAGGCACTCTTTCAAGACCCTGGGCACTCTTTCAAGACTCTGGGCACTCTTTCAAGATCCTGGGCACTCTTTTTAAAGCCCTGGGCACTCTTTCAAGACCCTGGGCACTCTTTCGAGACCCTAGGCACTCTTTCAAGACCCTGGGCACTCTTTCAAGACTCTGGGCACTCTTTCAAGAGCCTAGGGAACTCTTTTTAAAGCCCTGGCACTCTTTCAAGACCCTGGGCACTCTCTCAAGACCCTGGATATTGTTCTGATAATCCTGAACAGTGAACACTATTTTAAGCCCCTGGACACTGTACTAAAAGAGCGGGAGGCTCTTCGCGCGTGTTGTGAAGGCCAAGACCATATTCATTATTTTCCTTATTGTGGAGCACAGCTGATGGTCCACCATTAATAATCTCTATAAGGACTTTTATATATATATATATATATATATATATATATATATATATATATATATATATATATATATATATATTTAATATTATTAACTATATATATATATATATATATATATATATATATTATATATATATATATATATATATATATATATATATATATATAAACCCCACTTCTCTCTCTCATCAAGAGATATTTAAATTTGATATTTAGGGTATGTCAATAAATGTTTTGTTATTTTTGTGATTTTAACTACTGATAGCAGTTGGCTTATGAGTCTCGCATGACTAAATTCTGTCAAAGTTTTACTGACACTTGCAGCACGTGACTGGATGTCAGTGAACACATTCCTCTGTTATGTCTAAGGTAAAAAATAAAAAAATAGAAACAATTACAGTGAAGGAAATGTTAAAAATGCTTCATTGCGAATTGATCATTATACCTAAACTAAAGGAATATAAACATATATCTCTTATTATGTTTATATTCTATTATATTATATTCTGAACATATTCTATGTAATATGTTTATATTATATTTGGTTATGTTATAAATCATATGTTTATGTTATTCGAATTTGGTATAGATTGTAATATCTAAGTATCTACCCAAGTATCTAGTATTAGATATGTAATATTTAATATCTACTAATGAATTATAATATCCAGAATCAATTAAAATTTTCGCCACGGACGAAGAATGTGACACTATAATTTCTTCTGGAGACGATTGATTGATTGATGAAGATTAAGCCACCCAAGAGGTGGCACGGGCATGAATAGCCCGTAATACCTCTGGAGACGTATCCAGAAGGTTTTATTACCTACTTGGGAAAGACACCAGGAACCTGTGAGGTGCCAGCAGGCAAGGTGCCAGTCTCGTGAAACAACACTTCAAACGATCTCATCTGTCCACTATTGGATATCCTCGAGGACAGTCGCTATCGAGGGGAAGGGAGTGACACTTATGACTTGGTCTGGTGTTTGTGATTTTAAGGCCTATATCACCTGCCTCTGGAGGGTTGCCAAGGTACCCAACACAGCTGAGACTGTCCAACAGTATATATATATATATATATATATATATATATAATATATATATATATAGAGAGAGAGAGAGAGAGAGAGTCAGTACTCCGATTTACACATGAAAATAGTGAAAATAACAGTCTGCCATTCTTGGATGTACTAATAACAAAAACAGGAACCTCTTTAAGCACCAACGTATATACCAAGCCCACCAACATAGGATTATGCCTGAACGGTAGAAGTGAGTGCCCCCAAAGATACAAAGCCAGTGTTCTCAATGCTTATATTCGTCGAGCGCTTACCCACTGCTCTGAATGGAGCAACGTGAGTAGAGAGTTTGAAAGAGTAACTCAGGTATTGGTGAACAACGGATATAGCAACGCGGAAATAAACGCTGCTATAAGAAGACACTTGGACCGTTGGTATAATTCAGAACCTAGAACAGAAACCACAACACCCCCAATAAAATTATATTACAAATCAACCATGCACAGTGAACATATAAAAGAGGAAAGAATAATGAAAGAAATAATCCGTAAAGGAGTAAAAAGCACTACTCCTAACCAAAACATAAACCTGATAATATTCTACAAAACCAAGAAGACTTCCGAACTCCTTATCAAAAACAGCCCGAAGCCGACGGAGAACCCTCTACAGCAGTCAAGCGTTGTATACATGTACACTTGCCCCCACGAAGGATGTAACCTTCAATGTAAGTACATAGGTATGACGTCGACCAAGCTGACGAGGCGTTTGACATGCCATCTTCAATCTGGTGCCCCTAGGAATCACATGAGACAAGCCCATGACATTACTCTAACAAGAGAAATGCTGAACAAGAATACTTGCATAATAGACAAAACCCAAGATTCAAGAAGATTACAAATTCTTGAGGCAATTCACATAAGAATAGAGCGACCTACCATGAACACCAAATCACGGAACTATTTACTCTACCCACCATGAGAGTAAGGACAAGACAAGAACATATCGATGCCAACACAGAAGACAATGTCCAACATAACAGGCCAATTACACTGGATTAATCTTTGTGTTTAGATAGGAGATGCCTCGTATGGGCCAATAAGCCTTCTGCAGCCCCTATGTTTATCCCTTATGTATCCCCCCATGTTTTCACCTTCATTGTATTATCACCTGACCTAATGCGGGTATAAAATCAACTAGTATTGTAAGATCTGTTCACTTGAGAATGAACCATGGAGGTTCGAAACGTCGTGCAAATTATACAAATAAGTGTAATACACTCTATAGTAAATCACTTCTTTTCTTCACCTTAAAAGTACGAAAATGAGTTTTGGAGAACTCCTATTTCAATTAAGCCCTGATGCTAAGAAAATAGTTAGAGGGATAGAAGCCCTAAACCAGAAAATAATAAATACAGAATATGCGGTCATATTCAATGAAACATGTTTGAAAGAAAACCTGCTGTCAGTATACACCAATATATATATATATATATATATATATATATATATATATATAATATATAATATATATATATATATATATATATATATATATATATATATATATATATATATATATATATATATATATATATATTTTAGTGTTGCACAGGCGTTATCTTCTCTACCTGAGAGACTGACATCTGATTTTCAAACCATGGAGACAAATGTATAATTGTGTTGATTTCTTTATTTACCTCACGAATTCAGTATTGTTGCCCTACCCCCCACTGTAAAGTTGTCTGAAGCTGCAAATTAACTTTACTGGGAGGGGTTTAACAGCCTGGTTGACCAGACCACTGACCAGGAGACCGGGCCGCCGGGACACTGATCCTCGGAACCAGCTCGAGGTAACCTCAACCCACCCAAATACAGAGTGTGTGACCTCTAGCTCATTAATTAAACACACAATAGGTTATTTGTAATGATTACAATAGGTTAATTTTATTGATATACCACATTATGATAGACTGGCTTCGGTCCACTTGTCATCGTCTGTGAGATAGAACAATGTGATAGAACCCGTGGTAGTTCAAGCTCCCACAGTGGGTATAGTGACAGGCTGGTGAGGGGAAGTTTAACGCTCCCACAGTGGGTAGTTACCGGTTAGTCAGGGGTAGTTCAAGCTCCCACAGTGGTTAGTGACAGGCTGGTGAGGGGAAGTTTAACGCTCCCACAGTGGGTAGTGACCGGTTAGTCAGGGGTAGTTCAAGCTCCCACAGTGGTTAGTGACAGGCTGGTGAGGGGAAGTTTAACGCTCCCACAGTGGGTAGTGACAGGTTAGTCAGGGGTAGTTCAAGCTCCCACAGTGGTTAGTGACAGGCTGGTGAGGGGAAGTTTAACGCTCCCACAGTGGGTAGTGACCGGTTAGTCAGGGGTAGTTCAAGCTCCCACAGTGGTTAGTGACAGGCTGGTGAGGGGAAGTTTAACGCTCCCACAGTGGGTAGTGACAGGTTAGTCAGGGGTAGTTCAAGCTCCCACAGTGGTTAGTGACAGGCTGGTGAGGGGAAGTTTAACGCTCCCACAGTGGGTAGTGACCGGTTAGTCAGGGGTAGTTCAAGCTCCCACAGTGGTTAGTGACAGGCTGGTGAGGGGAAGTTTAACGCTCCCACTGTGGGTAGTGACAGGTTAGTCAGGGGTAGTTCAAGCTCCCACAGTGGTTAGTGACAGGCTGGTGAGGGGAAGTTTAACGCTCCCACAGTGGGTAGTGACCGGTTAGTCAGGGGTAGTTCAAGCTCCCACAGTGGTTAGTGACAGGCTGGTGAGGGGAAGTTTAACGCTCCCACAGTGGGTAGTGACAGGTTAGTCAGGGGTAGTTCAAGCTCCCACAGTGGTTAGTGACAGGCTGGTGAGGGGAAGTTTAACGCTCCCACAGTGGGTAGTGACCGGTTAGTCAGGGGTAGTTCAAGCTCCCACAGTGGTTAGTGACAGGCTGGTGAGGGGAAGTTTAACGCTCCCACAGTGGTTAGTGACAGGTTGGTGAGGGGTAGTTCAAGCTCCCACAGTGGTTAGTGACAGGCTGGTGAAGGGTAGTTAACTCTCCCACAGTGGGTAGTGACCGGATAGTCAGGGGTAGTTCAAGCTCCCACAGTGGTTAGTGACAGGCTGGTGAGGGGTAGTTCAAGCTCCCACAGTGATTAATGACAGGCTGGTGAGGGGTAGTTAACGCTCCCACAGTGGGTAGTGACAGGTTGGTGAGTGCCGCAGTCCGAAGTGCCTGAACGCTCGTCGTTCATTTATCTTTCCCGTCAGCCTCTAAACTCGATGGTAAGTTGCTCTTTGGACCCAAGTTGGGAAGTTATTTGACAGAGACACAGTGGCTGCAGGTGGGGACTCAGTGGCTGCAGGTGGGGGACACGACGGGGGTCACCAGGAATACTTAAACACTTGGGACGCGACTGGTCGGAATGGGTGAACTGAATCCTTAATTAAATGTGGACAATTGAATTAATGATCGGACCATTCTAAAGAGGCACTGAACATGGCGTACAGGGAGATTCATCCTCGTTGATACGTATCTTACAGTGATTAACAGTGTCTTACAGTTCAGAGTACAACTAGGTCCAATCGTATTGGCGTTTGCCTTTCCATTGGAGACCTTCGGCGCCGTGGAGAGGTGGGACCTGTTGCATGGGTAACAGCTTCTCCCCCCATATCAATCTACCCCTGGCTTTGCACCAGGGAGAAGCCACTCCAGACCGACAACAATATATATATATATATATATATATATATATATATATATATATATATATATATATATATATATATATATATATATATATATATATATATTATATATGGTGCGTGTGTGTGTGTGTGGTTTTTAAATCCATCCTTTCATCAATGTTATATAATGTGCAATCCCCAAACACTCTAGTGAACTGAAGTTGTAATAACTGCTACGTTGCAGATGTGTGTATCATCATTTTGGTGTCTCGTGTGTTTGTGTGTGTGTACGTACATTACTGAATGTAACTGAAAGATTTACATCAATAATTCTGGTGCGAATCTTCCACATATATATTTTTATATATGTGGAAAATGCACCTGTTCACCTAATGCCTAGCAATAATGCCTGTTCGCCTAGCACTAAGTAGGTACTCAGGTTGTTGTTGTTGTTTTAGATTCAGCTACTCAGAACAAAAGTTCCAAGTAGCACGGGCTATGGTGAGCCCGTAGTGGACTTACCTGGCACAGGAGCGAGGCTGTGTATAGGTACTCAGGAGTTAGTTAGCTTTTTGTGGGGTTGCATCCTGGGTCAGTAGTTCGACCTTGGGGGAAGGGGGCTTCGATATAAGCCTAACATGTATGAATACACTCTGGCTTCCTGTCCCTCCGACACAATGAATTATTATAAAATTATTATAATTTCAGGAGAGTTTATGGTAAAGGATTCATTGAAAACGTGAGAAAAGAGAAAATGTGAATTTTATACGGAGACTTGAGTAAAACTCACATAAATTTTGACTAACTGTATTTACAAGATGGGTATGGGGTGCATAATAAATGAACTAAACTAACTGTATTTACATTCTTTATAAATAAAAAAGACAGATAATTATGAAGACCTCATAAGACCTCAACGCATCTTTAACATAGTGGGTCTTGTAAGTGTTAAATGAGACAGTGTTAGTTGTCATCCACTTAAGCAACCCTGGGAGTATAATATTGACAGTGTCTATCAAGATATCTGGATTTCTTGAGGAGATAACAACATGCGAATTTAGAGCAGAACAGATATTTCTAACACTACACACAGACGTGGGAGTGATATTCAGTCGCAAATATTCAGAATATAACACACACAAATTTGTTTAAACTCTTAACTTGTCTGCTTGCTCCAGCATTTGCTACCCTTATTTATTTATATATTTATTTATTTATATCCATACATGAAGGTACATTGGGCTTATGAAAGTACATAGCATTGATGTAAAGCCTTGTAAAGCCACTATAACACGCATAGCGTTTCGGGCATAACAGAAGGCTGTTATCCAACGGTATTTCTGCCTGAGGTTCTATTACTCCAAATTACACATATAATAATAATAATAATAATAATAATAATAATAACATTAGCACACGGATCCATTGCGAACTCCATTCCTAGATAGCATATACCCTTAAGAATGAAAGTGTTACCCCTGACAAGCTGTCAGTTTTCTGTCTTCGTCTAGACGACTAGAGAAGAAGACCGTCCACACGAGGAGACCCTCGTGTAAACATGACTATAGCACTCTACAAAGCTCTTTATCTTTATTTAAGAAAATACAATATAAATCATATATACATAAGTTTTAAAAGGCAATATTACATTACAATTCTCAGTGAACAAGTGTTTCATTATCACAGAACATGATCTTTAAAACCCCTGAATGTTATACTTATTTTTATTTAAATGATTTAAAAAAAATTGGAGATTATATTTACATTAATTTACAGGGGAAATTATTACATTTATACATATTTTATATAATTCTCAGTAAACAAATTTTCCATACCATCACCGAGCATGAGCCGTAAACCCCAAATGTTATACCTGATCTGCAAGAACTTCAATATTTTGTTCTTTTGTCTACTGAGTAACCCTCCTGCCTGCCTGGTTATCCACACACAAAAAATGTAATCAGAAAGTAACATAATTATTGTATTCTTGGAGCTTGTGAAGATCTCTTCACAAGCTCCTTTAATCATAAACGACCAAATTATGTTTGTTATTACTTTCTCATCAACCAACGATTGTCCTTAATTACTACAGGTATAATAATTGCTTCTCATCAATCCAGTTTTTACCGCCAATACTAAAAATTAAATAAAGTTCATCATTCAGTATTTACTTTTTAAACTTAAAAATACTCATATCAGCTGAATTTATTACTTTATTTTTATTATTAACATCTTTATTGACAAAATTAATTACAATTTTGCCTAATCAGAGGATTTTGATAGTCTTATTAAATTGAGGATAATGCTAGTATGAATTTATTACTGATTTATAAATTTCATTTTTGTAAACCAATAAGAAAATGTTTAATATTTTTAGTTACATCTCTCTTAATCATTAATTGTGGCTTGTATTCCTCAGTACAAGCCCTATAATTATCTACAAATAACCAGTATGTAATTACGGGCTATTCATGCCCGTGCCACCGTTTGGGTGGCTTAATCTTTATCAATCATCAGTATGTAAATTATTGAATAATAATAATCCTCAACAGTGCATATATTCTGTAAATAAAAAGTCTGAAACAGTCTTGGAAAAAGACCACGTGTAACGTAATTGATTGATTGATGAAGATTAAGCCACCCCAAAAGATGGCACGGGCATGAATAGCCCGTAAAGTAACGTAATTAACGTAATTTAGGTTAAACATCTTGGTCAAATCACTTCACCTGACCACACACATCTAACCTTGAGTCATTAGCCATTCGCTGTTGAGTGGCTTAATCTTCATCAATCAGTCAATCAATCAATCATTAGCCATCCCCCACAAAGGTGCAACAGTCTAACCCGTTCTCGCACTTTGTTACAGTCAATATTGACTCATTAAATACGTGCATATGTGACATACTAAACATACTAGTTTACCTTGAAAAGCTTCATAGAAAACACCGACCTTACCTAACCTTCTTAGTATGTTAAGATAAGCATCTTATTGCTTCAAAATTACAATTATTACTTAACCTATTATAGGTATAACCTATTATAGGTATAGGTTAATATATCTAATTAAAAGTATACCTATTATAGGTATAACCTATTATAGGTATAGGTTAAGTAATAATTGTAATTATGAAGCAATAAGATGCTTATCTTAACATACTAAGAAGGTTAGGTAAGGTCGGTGTTTTCTATGAAGCTTTTCAAGGTAAACTAGTATGTTTAGTATGTCACATATGCACGTATTTAATAAGTCAATATTGACTGTAAGAAAGTGCGAGAACAGGTTGCTTCTATCTCTATTTCCAGGGATTCAACTCCCAGGAAGTTGCAATGTGTTTACACTCGACAAGGGAACGAAACCATCTCATCCCATCTTCTCGTAATTGCTGTGTGGGTTGTCAATCATAGACCAGCATGTCCTTCGATTTTTGTTTTGTGTCTATCCAGAGCTTTGGGAATATAGGACCTGGATATCAGATATATTTTTCCTTGACAGTTTTCGACCAATGTTAGTTTATTGGAATATATTTTGAACTTTATTAACTTTTCTGTTCCAAGTTTATGTATTTGTAATGGATACATTCCTTTCTAGTAATAAACATATTAATATAAAAACATTTAAATTAAATATTAAATGTTTACACTCAAAATGTCTGAATCATTCAGTTGTATTCTCTGATGGAATTAAACATAAGACTTTAATTGATAGTAAAAGTATATATCTTCAAAACTTTTATGCTCGTAATTTAGTGGTTTAGTGTGAGTGCCCAGGAAATTATAAAAAAGGAAAGAGAAAGGTAATATTAATATATTTAGGAGGTATTTAAAGACGGAGTAAGAGCTAGGAAAGAGAGAGAGAGAGAGAGAGAGAGAGAGAGAGAGAGAGAGAGAGAGAGAGAGAGAGAGAGAGGGAGAGAGAGAGAGAGAGAGAGAGAGAGAGAGAGAGAGAGAGAGAGAGAGAGAGAGAGAGAGAGAGAGAGAGAGAGAGAGAGAGAGAGAGAGAGAGAGAGAGAGAGAGAGAGAGAGAGAGAGAAAGGAGAGTAGATTTCCAATGCATTAAAATCCACGAAAACACTGATTTTGCTTGTTGTGTGAATAGTGTGTGGCGCCTTAGACACAGTCGCGCTGTACAACGAACCCGTAAATACTGTTCTCGCTGTCCTTACGCGTTCCTTGATGCTTGTATACCTCCGTGAGGTCCACTTCTTCATAAATCGGCTCTTCTGGGGGTCCAGGTTCGTCGCCGCCTGTAATTAAGAATAAGCTATCAGATACATAAGTGCTGTCTATCTGTGCTGTCAACTGTCCACGCTGACTACCTAAAAAGACGATTCATAATCGCACGACAACATGCCAAGCAAATGTTCTGAACGTTTCTTAACCTGGATGTAAGGTTATTATCTGGAGAAAGTGCTGAATACTTGGAAGGAATTTGAGGTTTTGGGTTGGAGGAAAGGAATGGTGCCCAACCTCTTGGCGGACGGTCGGGAATGGAACGCCGACCTGCAAGAAGCGAGCCCGTCGCTCTACCGTACATTTCAAAGCGATTGATTCTAACGTGAAACTATTGAAGGAGGGTGGGGGGCGGGCTATGTCTTTCACTTATGTCTTTCAGAAAGTCTGGTCGGGGACCGGGCCGATGGGACGTTGAGTCCCGAAATAATCGCAAGGTAACCTAGGGAAGAAACTTATTCTAGGAATCAAAGCGTGTTTATCAACGCCGGCATTACAACAAGAATAAAATGTGATTTAAAATTTACATTGAACGCTCGCCTTTCATTCGTATAGAACTAAAGAACATAATAACATATGCTATGAAAAGCATATGTTCATCTCCCTAAGACAGAAATAAAGGAACAGACAGAAATAACTGTGCGGGAAAATAATGATCACTTCTAACATAGTATCACAGACAAGAATATGTCCTCAGAAACAAGGCATTTTTTTTTTCAGAAAACTTACAGCTCCCGAATTCAAATTCCCAAAAGCACTTACATCTCTCTCTCGAGTATTGTTCGCTGAAGGTACAGAATCCACGAAAAGAAGGGAATCTTAATATAAGACACATTTTCAAGAATGACCCAAGGTGTTGGATACGGTGTTGTGCTTGGGGCGAGGCTACGGGATCCAGTAAGTTCAGTAGAACTTCGGTTTTAACCCTTTTAACCCTGTCGTAGCTCAGTCGATTAAGGCAGTGTCTGGGATGCTCCCGGACGCAGGTTCGAATCCTCGTCACGGCCCTTGTGGATTTGTTCATTAGGGCCTTTCATCCCCTGGAGGTAAAACTTCACCTTTCATCCCCTGGAGGTAAAACTTCACCTTTCATCCCCTGGAGGAAAAACTTCACCTTTCATCCCCTGGAGGAAAAACTTCACCTTTCATCCCTTGGAGGTAAAACTTCACCTTTCATCCCCTGGAGGACAAGCTTCACCACAGGAGCTTCCTGGCCAATCAGTATATATCACATCACCCTGGAGGTAAAAATTTACCTTCAGGGTTGACTTGAAGTAAAGAGTTGAAGAAGAGTTTACTTCAGCCAACCTTCAGGGTTGGCTAAAGTAAAGTAAAGTAAAGTAAAGTAAAGTAAAGTAAAGTGACTCTTGGCATAAATACACCGAGAAGCGGGATGTATACACTTCCTGGTGTATACGTGTAAACAAAGTGTTTTATGAATTATGAATTGCTGTATACATTACTTTACGTAGTATTAAATTACTAATTATTTCTGTTATATGTAAAACAAATAAATGGTTCACCTACTCTTAATTCAATTTATTATTCACTAATATTGTTTGACTAATTAATTCTATAATAATTATAAATTGTATTATTAGTAGCAGAATCATCGAATTTTTTTTATCAATTTTTCTATAAAAATTTATCACCAGTGTTGTAAAATGAGGATGATATGTAAATAATTTTCAGACAGGACGTCAAACGGACCATCGTCAGGTAAACTGATGTCATACTTTACCCCACAAACCTTAATATATATATATATATATATATATATATATATATATATATATATATATATATATATATATATATATATATGTTTATATATATATATATGTATGTATATATATATATATATATATATATATATATATATATATATATATATATATATATATATATATATATATATATACATACATATATATATGTTTCATTGAATATGACCGCATATTCTGTATTTATTATTTTCTGGTTTAGGGCTTCTATCCCTCTAACTATTTTCTTAGCATCAGGGCTTAATTGAAATAGGAGTTCTCCAAAACTCATTTTCGTACTTTTAAGGTGAAGAAAAGAAGTGATTTACTATAGAGTGTATTACACTTATTTGTATAATTTGCACGACGTTTCAAACCTCCATGGTTCATTCTCAAGTGAACAGATCTTACAATACTAGTTGATTTTATACCCGCATTAGGTCAGGTGATAATACAATGAAGGTGAAAACATGGGGGGATACATAAGGGATAAACATAGGGGCTGCAGAAGGCTTATTGGCCCATACGAGGCATCTCCTATCTAAACACAAAGATTAATCTTTGTGTTTAGATAGGAGATGCCTCGTATGGGCCAATAAGCCTTCTGCAGCCCCTATGTTTATCCCTTATGTATCCCCCCATGTTTTCACCTTCATTGTATTATCACCTGACCTAATGCGGGTATAAAATCAACTAGTATTGTAAGATCTGTTCACTTGAGAATGAACCATGGAGGTTCGAAACGTCGTGCAAATTATACAAATAAGTGTAATACACTCTATAGTAAATCACTTCTTTTCTTCACCTTAAAAGTACGAAAATGAGTTTTGGAGAACTCCTATTTCAATTAAGCCCTGATGCTAAGAAAATAGTTAGAGGGATAGAAGCCCTAAACCAGAAAATAATAAATACAGAATATGCGGTCATATTCAATGAAACATGTTTGAAAGAAAACCTGCTGCCAGTATACACCAATATAAACATATATATAAATATATATATATATATATATATATATATATATATATATATATATATATATATATATATATATATATATATATATATATATATATATATATGCGAACAAGCCTGAATGGTCCCCAGGACGATATGCAACTGAAAACACACACCCCAGAAGTGACTCGAACCAAATCGAGAAGTGACTCGAACAGGGTTCGAGTCACTTCTGGGGTGTGAGTTTTCAGTTATATATATATATATACATACATATATATATACATACATATATATATATATATATATATATATATATATATATATATATATATATATATATATATATATATATACATACATATATATATACATACATATATATATATATATATATATATATATATATATATATATATATATATATATATATATATATATATATATATATATATGTATGTCTATCTTTCGAGTAAAACAATCCAATGGTTCCACGTCTATCATTTTTTTATTATTCAGATAGTACAGTGGTTCAATAGGAAACAATTTATAAACAATATATATATTTAACGTACGTTTGCATATTTGCTTTCGCATCCATATGAGGATCCCAGAGATGAGAGCGACGAGGGATACTGTCACCGAGATGACGACTACCTTAAGATGTGTGCTCTGGGCATCACTTGGTTGGCAACAGTTGGAGGGAAGTGTGGTGGTGTTCCAGGTGACAGAGCAGCGGGTGTCATTCGGTTGTAACTCGGAAGAGTTGGTTGACGGATGGGTGGTGGTGGTGGTGGTGGTGGTGGCACCGGCCAAGGAGGAGCTGGATGGGGAGGCTTCGGGGTCGTCTCCATCAGTAGGGTTTTGAGTGGCAGCGGTGCGAGGCGGGTAGAGGCACTCAGGGCTCTTCCTCGTCCATTTGGAAGATCCTTTAGCTGATACTTCAATGTGCTTAAATTTGTTTATTCTCGACCATTTTTTCGTAATGATGGTTTTATTGTAACATCTGTCAACTGACAACTTCAATCCCCATTTATTACGGGTGAACCTTCCATTATGTTGCACAAATGCCTCTACTTTTAACTCATGCAAATGAGAGAGATTGCATAACCTTTTTTCAGTAAATATGAAATTCACCTGAGACAGAAGAAGTACTCTTAATCTCAGTGTCACATTGACGGAGATGGACTGTTCATTAAGAACGAAGTACAAGGAGGCAGTCCGCTCAGTAAATGTACCAATGATTCTCCAATTCACTGAATTCACGACCTTAACTGAGTCACATTTATCTCTCTTTCTCCTTTGGTGACGGATCTCTTGCTTCCAGCTTTTGTTTTCACTGTTCAGTTGTGTGGTGTTGGCGTCCCAGCGCGAGGACCCGTCTTGAGCCATCGGTGTCCCGTTGCTGCTTGTGAGGGCCGAGAGTTGTATCACACGGGAGGAAGCGTTATTCATAATATTGATCAGCTGGGCTTTTGTTGCAAGCAGAGGGACAGCAGTGGTGAGTGAGGTGTTTGTGAGGGACCTGGAGGTGAGGCGCTGTAACCTGGAGATATGGAGTGACTGGGTCTTGAGGGCAGGCGAGGCCAACACACCGGCCGACTTTTCGCTGCTGCTCTGCGCCAATATCGCGACTATAATGAGCCACAACAGCATAATTGCACGCACTTCACAGCTGCGTGATGCAGCATAATCACGCACAAACATCTTAAACTACGCATGCACAACACTCCCACTTGAACTATGCACGCAATTTGGGTCTTCCAGTCGCGCCTTCACAGTGTGATAGCCGCCTCAGTATGTACTAAGCATAATCTTATGAGCTCTTCTCAGAAAACACGGGCGGATGTGCATCCTGCCAATGTGCGGATGTCTAAGAAAATCGCCATTACTAGCGAAATATGCCACGCAACAGTATCATACTGTATATATACAGTGCATATATTCACTACAGTATATTTTGGTAGCAGTCTTTCCTATAGGCATATATTATTTAATGTGACATAAAGGGAAAAATCAATGATTCTAGCGCAAATCTTCTCTATTTTTCATATATTTTTATTCACTTGAGAAGGAAGCCTAAAAATGAACTCTCCAAACTTCATTTGTACAGTTTTATTTGGCTTGATGCAAAAATATTTTCGTTAACTTTTGTTAACATAGTTAAAGGCAGAGTTCGAATGATCATAATTTTTTTTCCTGTATGATATATACACGAGGATGAGGTGAGGGTGAAGCACCTCCCTATAGGTCAATTGTATCTTGTAAATCACCTGTTTGCATGATGGCTGATAGAGTATGTTGTATGTCCCGTCGTGTTCCGGAAGTTGGTAGAGTGTAACTGGGTGTTAATATCAGAGGTCCACGACTCTTAAATTTTTAGCTAACAAATATATATATATATATATATATATATGTCACCTTGTGTCACCATATATATATATATATAGCGATGTCTCTCACCTTGTGACATATATATATATATATGTCGTACCTAATAGCCAGAACTCACTTCTCAGCCTACTATGCAAGGCCCGATTTGCCTAATAAGCCAAGTTTTACTGAATTAATATATTTTCTCTAATTTTTTTCTTATGAAATGATAAAGCTACCCATTTCATTATGTATGAGGTCAATTTTTTTTTATTGGAGTTAAAATTAACGTATATATATGACCGAACCTAACCAGCCCTACCTAACCTAACCTAACCTATTTTTATAGGTTAGGTTAGGTTAGGTAGCCGAAAACGTTAGGTTAGGTTAGGTTAGGTAGGTTAGGTAGTCGAAAAAACATTAATTCATGAAAACTAGACTTATTGGGCAAATCGGGCCTTGCTTAGTAGGCTGAGAAGTGAGTTCTGGCTACTAGGTACGACATATATATATATATATATATATATATATATATATATATATATATATATATATGTCGTACCTAATAGCCAGAACTCACTTCTCAGCCTACTATTCAAGGCCCGATTTGCCTAATAAGCCAAGTTTTCCTGAATTAATATATTTACTATAATTTTTTTCTTATGAAATGATAAAGCTACCCTTTTCACTATGTATGAGGTCAATTTTTTTTATTGGAGTTAAAATTAACGTAGATATATGACCGAACCTAACCAACCCTACCTAACCTAACCTAACCTATATATATAGATAAGGTTAGGTTAGGTAGCCAAAAAAAGCTAGGTTAGGTTAGGTTAGGTAGGTTAGGTAGACGAAAAAACATTAATTCATGAAAACTTGGCTTATTAGGCAAATCGGGCCTTGCATAGTAGGCTGAGAAGTGAGTTCTGGCTACTAGGTACGACATATATATATATATATATATATGTCGTACCTAGTAGCCAGAACGCACTTCTCAGCCTACTATGCAAGGCCTGATTTGCCTAATAAGCCAAGTTTTCCTGAATTAATATATTTTCTCTAATTTTTTTCTTATGAAATGATAAAGCTACCCATTTCATTATGTATGAGGTCAATTTTTTTTATTGGAGTTAAAATTAACGTAGATATATGACCAAACCTAACCAACCCTACCTAACCTAATCTAACCTATCTTTATAGGTTAGGTTAGGTTAGGTAGCCGAAAAGGTTAGGTTAGGTTAGGTTAGGTAGGTTAGGTAGTCGAAAAAACTTTAATTCATGAAAACTTAGCTTATTAGGCAAATCGGTCCTTGCATAGTAGGCTGAGAAGTGCGTTCTGGCTACTAGGTACGATATATATATATATATATATATATATATATATATATATATATATATATATATATATATATATATATATATATATATATATATATATATATATATATATATATATATATATATATATATGTCACCTTGTGATCTTGTGTCACCATATATATATATATATATATATATATATATATATATATATATATATATATGTATGTATATATATATATATATATTCCCACCCAGACTCATATATACCTACGGGCTACTCCTGCCCGTGCCACCTCTTGGGTGGCTTAATATTCATTAATCAATCAATCATATATAATGCGTGCAACTATGTCGGATCTTCGCTTGAAGATTACAACAAGAAAACTGAATTAGAAGTACGTGTCCATCCCGCCACTCACAGTATTATAATGAACACAGCTGCGACGACGGAGAAGGTTTCGACCACCAAGAGGAGGATTACAACGACTTGTATCCTCTGGTTGCGACTAGGAAGTAAACCATATGAGTGGGTTGACGGACGGGAGGTGGTGTCACGGGCCAAGGTGTCACCCTGGCCGGTGTCACCCTGGTCTTTGACACCCTGGCCGGTGACACCCTGGCCGGTGACACCCTGGCCGGTGACACCCTGGCCGGTGACTTCGAAGTCATCCCATGGACTGGATGGGGAGATTTCAGGGTCGTCTCCATCAGTAAGGTGTTGAGTGGCAGCGTTGTGGGGCGGGTAGAGGCATTCAGGGCTCTTCCTCGTCCATTTGGAAGATCCTTTAGCTGATACTTCAATGTGCTTAAATTTGTTTGTTCTCGACCAATATTTCGTAATGATGGTTTTATTGTAACATCTGTCAACTGACAACTTCACTCCCCATTTATCAAGGATGAATCTTCCATTATGTTGCACAAATGCCTCTACTTTTAACTCATGCAAATGAGAGAGATTGCATAACCTTTTTTCAGTAAATGTGATCTTCACCTGAGACAGAAAAGGTATACCTAATGTCAGTGTCACATTGACGGAGATGAACTGTTCATTAAGAACGAAGTACAAGGAGGCAGTCCGCTTAGTAAATGTACCAATGATTCTCCAATTCACTGAATTCACGACCTTAACTGAGTCACATTTATCTCTCTTTCTCCTTTGGTGACGGATCTCTTGCTTCCAGCTTTTGTTTTCACTGTTCAGTTGTGTGGTGTTGGCGTCCCAGCGCGAGGACCCGTCTTGAGCCATCGGTGTCCCGTTGCTGCTTGTGAGGGCCGAGAGTTGTATCACACGGGAGGAAGCGTTATTCATAATATTGATCAGCTGGGCTTTTGTTGCAAGCAGAGGGACAGCAGTGGTGAGTGAGGTGTTTGTGAGGGACCTGGAGGTGAGGCGCTGTAACCTGGAGATATGGAGTGACTGGGTCTTGAGGGCAGGCGAGGCCAACACACCGGCCGACTTTTCGCTGCTGCTCTGCGCCAATATCGCGACTATAATGAGCCACAACAGCATAATTGCACGCACTTCACAGCTGCGTGATGCAGCATAATCACGCACAAACATCTTAAACTACGCATGCACAACACTCCCACTTGAACTATGCACGCAATTTGGGTCTTCCAGTCGCGCCTTCACAGTGTGATAGCCGCCTCAGTATGTACTAAGCATAATCTTATGAGCTCTTCTCAGAAAACATGGGCGGATGTGCATCCTGCCAATGTGCGGATGTCTAAGAAAATCGCCATTACTAGCGAAATATGCCACGCTACAGTATCATACTGTATATATACAGTGCATATATTCACTACAGTATATTTTGGTAGCAGTCTTTCCTATAGGCATATATTATTGAATGTGATATAAAGGAAAAAATCAATGATTCTAGCGCAAATCTTCTCTATTTTTCATACATTTTTCTTCACTTGAGAAGGAAGCTTAAAAATGAACTCTCCAAAGCTCATTTGTACAGTTTTATTTGGCTTGACACATAAATATTTTCGTTAGCTCTTGTTAACATAGTTAAAGGCAGAGTTCGAATGATCACAATTTTTTGTCCTGTATGATATATACACGAGGATGAGGTGAGGGTGAAGCACCTCCCTATAGGTCCATTGTATCTTGTCAATCACCTGTTTGAATGATGGCTGATAGAGTATGTTGTATGTCCCGTCGAGTTCCGGAAGTTAGTAGAGTGTAATTTGGGTGTTAACATCAGAGGTCCACAACTCTTCAACTTCTAACCAACAAATATATATATATATATATATATATATATATATATATATATATATATATATATATATATATATATATATATATATATATATATATATATATATATATATATATAGTTTGTGAGGGTACCACCTCTGGTGCCAATGTGGGGACCCATAGCCTCAGAGAAGAAAATAAAAAGTATTCAGAGGAGATCTTGTGGTTTCTCACTGAACACTAATATTATCTTCTCCTACCACCCCCATTCTTTTGTATGTACACATATATATTTACTTTATTTGAACTTTGTTACAAAAAAGGAGTTACATATGGGTTACAAAGATGGTTATCATAGGTTGTCGAGTTCCTCCAGCTCCTCAGATGGCGGGCAGGAACCCTATATATATATATATATATATATATACATATATATATATATATATATATATATATATATATATATATATATATATATATATATATATATATTTTATTAAATATGACCGAAAAAGTAAGATTAATAATTCTAACACGAATTTTCTCAATCTTTCGTACATTATGCTTCACTGTTGGAAGTAAATCAAAAATCACTTCTCCAAAATTCATTTTTTTATTTCTAGTCTGACGCGACACGGGCGCGTTTCGTAAAACTTATTACATTTTCAAAGACTTCACAAATACACAACTGATTAGAACTTGCGTTTCCCTGATTTTATATCTACATTTGAGTGAGGTGGGAAGGGTGATGTGGCATTACATTTGAGTAAGGTGGGAAGGATGATGTGGCATTAGAGGATATTAATAGGGTATTAAAAGTATCAACACAAGACAGAACACGAAACAATGGATATTGAATAGAAGTGTTTGTAGAAAGCCTATTGGTCCATATTTCTTGATGCTTCTATATTGGAGCGGAGTCTTGAGGTGGGTAGAATATAGTTGTGCAATAATTGGCTGTTGATTGCTGGTGTTGACTTCTTGATGTGTAGTGCCTCGCAAACGTCGAGCCGCCTGCTATCGCTGTATCTATCGATGATTTCTGTGTTGTTTACTAGGATTTCTAGAATTACTAGGATTTACTAGGATTTTAGGATTACTAGAAATCCTAGTAAACAACACAGAAATCATCGATAGATACAGCGATAGCAGGCGGCTCGACGTTTGCGAGGCACTACACATCAAGAAGTCAACACCAGCAATCAACAGCCAATTATTGCACAACTATATTCTACCCACCTCAAGACTCCGCTCCAATATAGAAGCATCAAGAAATATGGACCAATAGGCTTTCTACAAACACTTCTATTCAATATCCATTGTTTCGTGTTCTGTCTTGTGTTGATACTTTTAATACCCTATTAATATCCTCTAATGCCACATCATCCTTCCCACCTTACTCAAATGTAATGCCACATCACCCTTCCCACCTCACTCAAATGTAGATATAAAATCAGGGAAACGCAAGTTCTAATCAGTTGTGTATTTGTGAAGTCTTTGAAAATGTAATAAGTTTTACGAAACGCGCCCGTGTCGCGTCAGACTAGAAATAAAAAAAAAAAAAAAAAAATGAATTTTGGAGAAGTGATTTTTGATTTACCTCCAACAGTGAAGCATAATGTACGAAAGATTGAGAAAATTCGTGTTAGAATTATTAATCTTACTTTTTCGGTCATATTTAATAAAATATGTCTACAGGAAAGACTGCTACCAAAATATACTAATATATATATATATATATATATATATATATATATATATATATATATATATATATTTATATATATATATGTATCTCTCTCTCTCTCTCTCTCTCTCTCTCTCTCGTATATATATATATATATATATATATATATATATATATATATATATATATATATATATATATATATATATATATACTCACAGTATTATAATGAACACAGCTGCGACGACGGAGAAGGCTACGACCACCAAGAGGAGGATTACAGCGACTTGTATCCTCTTGTTGCGACTTGGAAGTAAACCATATGAGTGGGTTGACGGACGGGAGGTGGTGTCACGGGCCAAGGTGACACCCTGGCCAGTGTCATCCTGGCCGGTGACACCCTGGCCGGTGACACCCTGGCCGGTGACACCCTGGCCGGTGACCTCGAAGTCATCCCGTGGACTGGATGGGGAGATTTCGGGGTCGTCTCCATCAGTAAGGTGTTGAGTGGCAGCGTTGTGGGGCGGGTAGAGGCACTCAGGGCCGTTACTCGTCCATTTGAAAGATCCCTTAGCTGATACTTCAATGTGCTTAAATTTGTTTATTCTTGAAAAATATTTCGTAATGATAGTATTATTGTAACATCTGTCAACTGACAACTTCACTCCCCATTCATTCTGATTGAACGCCTCATTGTATTGCTCAAATGCCTCTACTTTTAACTCATGCAAATGAGAGAGATTGCATAAATTTTTTTCAGTAAATGTGAACTTCACTTGAAACGGAAGAACTATACCTAATGTCAATGTCACATTGACGAAGATGAACTCTTGATTAAGAACGAAGAACAAGGTGACAGTCTGTTCAGTAAATGTACCAATGATTCTGTAATCCACTGAATTCATGACCATAACTGAGTCACATTCATCTCTCTTTCTCCTCTGGCGACGGATCTCTTGCTTCCAGCTTTTGCTTTTGCGGTTCATCTGTGTGGTGTTGGCGTCCCAGCGCGAGGACCCGTCTTGAACCATTGGTGTCCCGTTGCTGCTTGTGAGGGCTGAAGGTTCTGTCACACGGGAGGAAGCGTTATTCATAATATTGATCAGCTGGGCTTGTGTTGCAAGCAGAGGGACAGCAGTGGTAAGTGAGGTGTTTGTGAGGGACCTGGAGGTGAGGAGCTGTAACCTAGAGATATGGAGTGACTGGGTCTTGAGGGCAGGCGAGGCAAACACACCGGCCGACTTCTCGCTGCTGCTCTGCGCCAATATCGCGACTATAATGAGCCACAACAGCATCTTTGCACACACTTCACAGCTGCGTGATGCAGTATAATCACGCACAAACATCTTAAACCGCACATGCACAACACTCCCACTTGAACTATACACGTAATTCAGATCTTCCAATAGCGCCTTAACAGTTTCGTAGCCGCCTCAGCATGTACTAAAGAACAAATTCTCATACGTTTTTCCCAGCCATGGGCGGATGTGTATCCTGTCTAAAGGTACGAATGTCTACAAAAATTAAGGTCACAGATGAAAGAAGCCACAGCACTGTAATCACACAACTGTCGCTACACTACTGTAGCCACTCTACTGTCGTCACTTCTATAGCCACTCTACTGAAATCACAGTTCTGTAGTATACTGTAACAACACTACTGTAGCCAAGTACCACCAGCTTTGCAACTGGATGAGTATTCTGAGAGGTAAACTGCACTCCTCGGCGTATGTACACTGAAAGTTTACCTTAGTCCTGAAACTTGTTCAGGACTGGCGTATGCTTGTTGTTCGGTCAGTACACTATTGTGAGGTGTTTACATTGGGCGATTGTTGGTTGCCTTGACGGGTGGTTGTTTGCCACTGCGGGGTGACTGTTTTCCAGTCTCAGTATGGGGACTTGCGTGCCGCCACTAAGGAGGAAGTACTCAGCTGGGCTGACATTTACCTGTCAGGTGGATATTGGCGTCGTCAGCAACACTGTTTGCAGTTATGGGTGTGAAAGTGGAAGATCTCGTCGGTCTATAGGTTGTTCGTGACGACAGAGTAGTTCTGAAGTTCACCGAGAGTGGCTTGTTCCGGAGGTTTCTCGACCAGTTTGAGGACAAGGTGGTGGGGCTGAGCAACGGTCTTGGCTCTGTGACTGTGACGAATTTGAGTGTGGAGTACACATACGGGTCTATTAAGAATGCGCCGTTTGAAATGTCTGAGGATCTTCTCCGTCGGGCACTTGCCAGGTATATGGGCGTGTGGACTCTATTCGTGCCTGGAGATACACAACCGGGGACGTCAAGGGACTCGGTAATGGTTACAGAACAGCTAAGATGGTTCTTCATGGGAATGTGCCGTCTTCTCTCGCGCTTGCTAGCTTTACGGTCTGCTTCTCCTACCGTGGGCACACTCGGACGTGTTTTAAATGTGGCCACGTTGGACATTTGGCTGCTGCCTGCGACACTCGGTTGTATGATCGGGTAAATGTGTTTCATGAAGCGGATTTTCCTCCCTTGCCCGAGCGTGAGGATGTCTCGGTTGTGGATGATACCCCGTGTAAGAGGACGGCCGCGGTGATGGGTGCCGCTCTAGTTAGTGCGGTTGGTGGTGTGGGTGTCGGGGGGGGGTTGTTATAACTTTTATTTGTGTAATGACATTTTCAAATAAAGTTAGATATATATACACACATACCAAAAGAATAGGGGTGGTAGGAGAAGAAAATATTTAAGAGTTCAGTTAGTATCCACAAGGTCTTCTCTGAGTACTCTTTATTTTCTTCTCCGAGGCTATGGGTCCCTACACTTGCACCAGAGATGGTACCCTTTTTTTATTTAATATATATATATATATATATATATATATATATATATATATATATATATATATATATATATATATATATATATATATATATATATGTCGTACCTAGTAGCCAGAACGCACTTCTCAGCCTACTATGCAAGGCCCGATTTGCATAATAAGCCAAGTTTTCCTGAATTAATATATTTTCTCTATTTTTTTCTTATGAAATGATAAAGCTACCCATTTCATTATGTATGAGGCCAATTTTTTTTATTGGAGCTAAAATTAACGTAGATATATGACCGAACCTAACCAACCCTACCTAACCTAACCTAACCTATCTTAATAGGTTAGGTTAGGTTAGGTGGCAGAAAAAGTTAAGTTAGGTTAGGTTAGGTAGGTTAGGTACTCGAAAAACAATTAATTCATGAAAACTTGGCTTATTAGGCAAATCGGGCCTTGCTTAGTAGGCTGAGAAGTGCGTTCTGGCTACTAGGTAAGACATATATATATATATATATATATATATATATATATATATATATATATATATATATATATATATATATATACATATATATATAATATAAAGTATCCAAATAGGAAAAATAACACGAAAATGCCAAACGCTTTCGTGTTCCAACACATTTTCAAGGAACACAGTAACGCAGCATTCATTGAAAATAAGTTGAGACACGAAAACATTCGGAACTACTGAATTTTCGTTTCGTTTTTCCTGTGTGTATTTTTGCGTCTAACTAAACCACATGATTATTCTCGCATTAGATATATAAGTAATCACCAAGAAATCACACACAAGGGCTTTAACCCACAGACATGCACAACACTTCCACTTTAACTATACTTGTAATTCAGGTCTTCAATAACCCTCTCAAAGTTTGAAAGCCGCCTCAGTATGTACTAAATAGCACAATCTCATGATCTTTTCACAGAAAACACAGGCGGATGTGCATCCGGCCCAGGTGTGGAGAACTGACAAATACAATGTCGCCAGCGAAGGAAGCCATAGCTGTTGCCACACTACTGCAGTAACATTACTGTAGCCACACTACAGTAGTAACATTACTGTAGCTACTTTAATGCAGCCACACTACTGTAGTAACATTACTCTAGCCACACTGCCGTAATCACACTACTGTAGCCACACTACTGTAGCAACTTTACTCTAGCCATAGTACTTTTAGCCATACTACCGTAGTAACATTACTGTAGCCACACTACCATTACAACCACACTACTGTAGCAATATTACTGTAGCAATGCTGGTGTAGCAATGCTTGTGTAGCAACATTACTGTAGTCACGCTGCTGTAGCCAGAATACTGTAACCCCCAACAACTGTAACCTTGGAAAAGCTGAAGAATATTAATAGATGTCTTTCTGATAACACTTCTTGATAAGAATCCAAGTATCATGTTTGCCTTCCTTGGCAAGAAAGGCATAATATATATATATATATATATATATATATATATATATATATATATATATATATATATATATATATATATATATATATATATATATATATATATATATATATATATATATATTATCATGTTTGAATAGTAATCCATGAGTCCTAAATCTTTCTTGTCTGCAGATTTAGCAATTTCTGCCTTGTTAAGCTGCTGTTTGGGAGCTCTTTTAAATTACAAGTTAAGTTAATAATCAGGAGAGAACATTGAGCCGTCACGACTATATATCATTTGGAAAGGATATGAGGACAAGAATTTAGGATGGGTCGGAGGAAAGGAATTTTGCTCTACCACTTGGATGTTCGGGGATTAAACTCCGGCCTGCAAGAAGAGAGGCTGTCGCTGTACCGTCCAATCCAAATGGTTGGAATGTCATAATTCAAAGGCTAAGAAACTTACAATAACATCGTTACTCAGCATCTTCCAACGTTTCGTCCTCTATAAAAGAATATTAACGTGGAAACAGACTTGCCCTCGTTCCAGCACGATAACAGTCTTGTTTACTAATGATATGGCGTCAGATTTTCCTGAGTGTAATGTTGATAAACAAGGAATCTGACCTTGACTAGTAATGTTTACCATATTGATGATATATAAAATAATAATAATATTAATCAAACCCACTTTTTTTTATAGTTTGTGTGATGGTAGTACTTGCACCTCTATCCCCCTGCATCTCCCTCACCCTGCACCTCTCTCACCACCTCCCTCACCCTGCACTTCTCTTCCCCAACAGAAAGGGTTAGCCAGCGATGGTGGACACAGGTGGGAGTGTTCTCATCTCACTCGATAACACGCCACCTGCTCTCAGCACTTGATCAAAACATAGCCTTGTGAAATTCCCCAAACTGATGCGTTTCACGGCACCCTCCACCCAAGCACATCCCCCCACCCCAGTCTCCTACACATGAACCCCCCTCTACAGTAACCCCCCCCTCACAATATGTATCACGTTCGCCACTCTAATGCTATAGGTGTTTATTTTCTACCATCCAAGACGTTCCCGTTACCCCTTGGTTATTAATCTCGTATTGCTATATTATATCGTCCACACTACTGACCCACTACCCCAAACACACACACACACACCCTCCCAACACACATACACCCCCTCATCCCAAAACACATACACACACCCCCTCTCTCTCCCCCTCTCTCACACACACACAGCCAGAGACGTGTCGCAGGAGCCTTATATAGAGACATCTGGACATCAGTTGGAGTCTTCCCTTGGCTCCCGTGGTGGCGTGAGTCTGCAGTGTCCCGGGGTGACTGAGAGACAGCCGGAGCCTGTAAGAGTTAGAGTCTGTGGCAGCGTCGGAACTTCAGCTACACTAAGCATCAACAACTATGTTAAAGTACTTCCTTTGCGGTAAGTTGACCTGTCGCCGCTTCTCTGTATTGATAACCTTTGTGTTTCCAGTAACCATTGTTTGGTTTTGCAGCTGTATGCGAGCCTAATGATATAGCGTTAACATTGCAGACGATTGCACCTTTCATGCTTGCATTATATACACATATATATATATATATATATATATATATATATATATATATATATATATATATATATATATATATATATATATATATATATATTATTATATGAGTCTAGCGATGATGATCATGTGTTCTTTTGTCTGGATCTCTAAATCGTTGCGATCGTTGAACCGTATATAAATATATATGTATAAACACTCGATTTAAGTGTATTACGAGAGCCTCGACCTCGGCTATGAACTGGAACTCAAAACCATGACCCCAGCCTGACTTAGAACGCCTTTCGTGACCCTTGTTGACCCGTTATTGCTCCCTACAGTGGTGGTGTTGGTGTCGTGCGGCGAGGCGGTCCCCACGACACCCATGCAGGAGGCTCCGGGCGCTTCAGTAGACGATGTCCGGTTTCTTCTTTGGACCAAGTAAGACTGGCTCGACTTTGAGATGTCGAGGGGGGGGGGGGAGGGGAATACTGGGTATTATGATCCAATTTTATGTGAAATGTTCGGAATTGATTGAGCAGTTTCTATTATAAAGATAGTCTATTTCATATAGAATAGACTATCTTTATTTTTTGCAACTGTTGTTTCTAATAATGTACCATTATGATGATAGAAAGTTAAATAATGGTACATTTGACGCCAATGTTCAAAGATTTATGAGAGGGCACTTAAAAGGGTATTCCAGACACTGTTGCAGATTCTCCCTCTAAGGCCCTAATTACTACGCCTTCGCTGCCTGCCCTAATCACTTCTCGGACCTCTTTTTGTATATTAACATATTTAGGTAAATCTATATTTACACGGCTACCTTAGACTCGTATGAAGGTTTATTGAGATAATCATGAGTTAGCCTTGACAAAAATACAAATCCCCATCATGTAGGTAGTTATGAGGAGAAAGTACTTAGTCAGTATGCCTATATAGCACTTGCAAAGGGTATGAGGACAGAGAACTGTGATTGGACAGAAGGAAAGAATAGTGAACAACCACTTTGATCATCGGGGAATCGAACGCCGACGTGCAAGAAGCGAGGCCGTCGCTGTATCTACCAATCCAAGTGATTGGTACCCATCCTCTAGGATGGTTTGTCATATAAGAAGGAAGGAGAATTATCAGGAGAAAGCACCAAGCCATTACGACTATATTGCACTTGGAAGGGATCAGGATAAGGATTTGGAATAGGACGGAGGAAAGGAATGGTGCCCAACCACTTAGACGGTCGGGGATGGGTCTCAACCACTTGGATTGATAGATCAGAACTCTCACCTTTTTCCTCCCGTGGGTATTCAGGAGCAACTCCGGCGACGGTGCCTACTACGAAGTGGTCCTCGACGACTCAGGGAGCCTCAACGGGTCGCCGCTCAACGCCAATGACCCCACAGTCGTCCTCATTCACGGGTTCTCGAGCTCCGGCGACAGCGGCTGGCCCGTGGACGCCAAGACCGGTACGTTATGGAAAGATCTGGAGACGTGAGCTAATATCTCTAACGGCAACGATGTTTCAACCAAAGAAACAAAAATGTTGCGTTTGTCAACATTTCGCATTTCAACATGTTTCCTTAAGAAGTTAAGCAAATTTCCCCAATAATAGATTAATAATGTTAGGCAATAATGATGCTCTGACAGTGATGTGATTTAAACCAGGATAACAGGATAAATTCAATTATTATGCGTTCAAATAAGACCTTTAGAGCTCAGAATCAGCAATTTTTACAACAAATTATCAATACATAACTCAACATAATTCTAAACAAAAAAACATTTACTACACTTACTGTACGGACATTGATTTTTTTTGGCCTTTATTTAAAAAAATTGTTTATCCTGTGTATATATAATGATTTTATTTTAAGCTTCGTAAAGATTTCACCTGAACATCCTGTACTTCTCCCGGCGATTTCTATCTCATTCTGATCTTTAACATAATTTCCAAAACCGGTGTCTGAATACTGGGAGATTACTATAGTCCTGGACTGTGTTCAGGACTAAAGTGTTCTTGCTGATTAGTCAGTAAAATGTTGTGGTGGCGTTAATAATCCTCCCACGAGGGAAAGTCCTTAAGCCCGACAACATCCCCAAACTAAACATTTCCCCCATACTTCTACCGCCATTGTCGCGACGTTCCTCAGAGCTGCTGAAGCAGGGATCGTACAACGTCATCTCCGTGGACTGGGGTAAACTGGCAGCTGCCCCCTGGTACCTCACTGCTGTAGCCAACGTTCCCCTGGTGAGTCCTCAACCACTTCCCTCCCACTCACTCCTAACCTTATCGTTTCATATTGACTATCTCTATCCATTATTTTATCTGCCACAGACCTAATGATATTTTAAATGTCTGCTATAAAGTATCTTTCAAGACTTGTCCTCTGTGTAAGGCCCATGAGGCACACTGCCTTAATTATGTCACTTTCGCAGGCGATAAGTCACAATAACGTGGCTGAAGTATGTTGACCAGACCACACACTAGAAGTTGAAGGGACGACGACGTTTCGGTCCGTCGACTTGAGAATGGTCCAGGACGGACCGAAACGTCGTCGTCCCTTCAACTTCTAGTGTGTGGTCTGGTCAACATGTCACTTTCCTTAAATAATGTCTGCACATTTCTTCCGAATGACCTGAGACGTCTCTCCCATGCAGGTGGGTGCCCACACAGCCACTTTCCTGGACTGGCTGAAGGCCTCCGTGGGTCTGGACACCAGCAAGCTGCAGATCACTGGACACTCGCTGGGCGCTCACGTCTCGGGCGCCGTCGGCCAGAACGTCGCCTCCTTCACCGTTCCCGCCATCACTGGTATTAAGACTCTTAGACCTCCTTGGTCCCGCTGGGAGACTTGGACAACCTGGTCCCAAGCCTCCTTAAGTGTGATGTCATAACTGACGTCGTGAGGCTTTATATTTAGAATGATTATTGTTATTATTACAATAATATAATTGCAATTAATTTTATTATTAGAATTAATGTTGTAATTATTGTTATTAATATTTTGGTTATTATTATTATTGTAATGGTTTTATTATTATCATTAGCATGGTTATGGGTGTAACCGAACCTTTACTCAACTGTGCGGTGTATTGGAACAGGTTTGGACCCGGCGGGACCGGAGTTCTACTCTAAACCAACGTCTGAACGTCTAGACGCGTCTGACGCAGCATTCGTCCAAATCATCCACACCAATGGTGGCGAGATACTGCAAGTACGTCACTTTCGGAGTGCTGTAAACGACTATATTCAGCCGGTTTTTTGGTGTGATTTATTGGGGATTTATAGAGCTAGAATGGAGCTGCGTTTCAGTTCTTGGGTCCTGACTCTAGCTGCCTTCAGTCGACTGATGTTCATGATTCCTGTTCTTTTGTCTCTGGCTAATCTGCATTTGAATCTGTGTGTGTTGTGGCTCCGTCACTTCAACCTCTCATTTATAACATGTCTTGGCTATTCTGACACGTGAAGAGTTATTATTTAAATACCTGTAGCGTATCCGGGGACTGCGTTTATATGTGTGTTTCCTTGTTGAGTTCTTCAGGTTTACAATAACCAGACTTCCTTGTAAATTCCACTGAGTATTTCGTGTGTTGTGATCATATCTCCCCCTGTTTCTTTTTTCTTAGGAATGTATGGATTAGTTTTTAGATTCTAATCATAACCGCTGGGTCTAATCTGGTGGCATCAGTTTGAGCTTTCTCCAACTTTATACATAAGACTCGAATGGCTGTATTAGGTTCAAGCGTAACTCAAGGGAGATCCCATGATTAAGGCCAGACAACATGTATTCACCTCAGGTGTTCAGCGTCTATTGTCGCTTTGTTTACGATATTTTGTCTTATCCCTCAGAGCTGTGTGGGCCTCGCGGACACCGCCGGCCAGGTCGACTTCTTCCCTAACGGAGGCGTTCACCAGCCCGGGTGTGTCGACCTGGGTGAATGGACCGACCTGCTTGAAGGTAATAGCTGGCCAAACGCACTCACGACCCACTGACACCTGTGTCGTCCTCACAGGTTCAGTGGAGCAGCTGACTACACGTGTGTGTGTGTGTGTGATCCCTCCTCATTGTCTGCGTGCATGCACCTCGTGTGTCCTTCTATGCAGATGGACACACACACACACACACAACACAACACACACATACACACACACACACACACACACACACACACACACACACACACACACACACACACACACACACACACACACACACACACACACACACACACGCACACACACACACACACACACACACACATACACATACACACACACACATACACATACACATACACAACACACACACACACACACACACAACACACACACACACACACACACACACGCACACACACACACACACACACACATACACATACACACACACACATACACATACACATACACAACACACACACACACACACACACAACACACACACACACACACACACACACACACACACACACACACACACATACATATATATATATATATATATATATATATATATAAATATATATATATATATATATATATATATATATATATATATATATATATATATATATATATATATATATATACATACATATATATTATTAAATATGACCGAAAAAGTAAGATTAATAATTCTAACACGAATTTTCTCAATCTTTCGTACATTACGCTTCACTGTTGGAGGTAAATCAAAAATCACTTCTCCAAAATTCATTTTTATTTCTAGTCTGACGCGACACGGGCGCGTTTCGTAAAACTTATTACATTTTCAAAGACTTCACAAATACACAACTGATTAGAACTTACACTGATTAGAACACAACTGATTAGAACTAGGTAAGTTCTAATCAGTTGTGTATTTGTGAAGTCTTTGAAAATGTAATAAGTTTTACGAAACGCGCCCGTGTCGCGTCAGACTAGAAATAAAAATGAATTTTGGAGAAGTGATTTTTGATTTATCTCCAACAGTGAAGCGTAATGTACGAAAGATTGAGAAAATTCGTGTTAGAATTATTAATCTTACTTTTTCGGTCATATTTAATAATATATGTCTACAGGAAAGACTGCTACCAAAATATACTAACATACATATATATATATGTATATATATGTATATATATCATAGTTATTAGATGTTCGCTCTAATTTGTCCACATATTTCCTCCCTTCTTTTTTTCCCCATTTGTGACATCCAGTCTCTGACCATAGAAGACCATGTGTACCCAAAGATGACCTACTTTCTCTATTCATTCATGCCCCCCCCCCCTTTGAGTTCATTAATGTCTGTGATTAACTTTCTATGTTCTCCGGTGTCCTAATTTAAAGATGGCTTCCATCTGTGCACGTATGTGACCACTTTGGGTGTCTATAGATAACGCCTCTTCTTTTTTTTTTAATAGATGATCCCCGTCTTTTGTCCAGGGATTTCGCCCTTGTTTTGTTTGTAGATGACGCCCCTTTTTTTTGTCCGTAGATGACGCCCCTTCTTTTTTGTCCGTCGATGACGCCCCTTCTTTTTGTCCGTAGATGACGCCCCTTCTTTTTGTCCGTAGATGACGCCCCTTCTTTTTGTCCGTAGATGACGCCCCTTCTTTTTGTCCGTAGATGACGCCCCTTCTTTTTGTCCGTAGATGACGCCCCTTCTTTTTGTCCGTAGATGACGCCCCTTCTTTTTGTCCGTAGATGACGCCCCTTCTTTTTGTCTGTAGATGACGCCCCTTCTTTTTTGTCCGTAGATGACGCCCCTTCTTTTTGTCCGTAGATGACGCCCCTTCTTTTTTGTCCGTAGATGACGCCCCTTCTTTTTGTCCGTAGATGACGCCCCTTCTTTTTGTCCGTAGATGACGCCCCTTCTTTTTGTCTGTAGATGACGCCCCTTCTTTTTTGACTGTAGATGACGCCCCTTCTTTTGTCCACAGACGAGTCCGTTTCTTTAGCAACCGAAGACTCACTTGTGCCTGTGGATGACCCCCTTTCTGTAACCCTCAGTATTTGATGCAAGTCTAAAAAAATAGGTAGCTCGTGGATAATACCATTTGCCCCTAGGGGAAATTATAGATTAAAATGCGACGAGAACAGGTTGCTCCAGTGACCGTGGAGGAAATACAAAGCCCTGTGCATCATGAAGCCCTCTGATTATCGTGAATACTTTTTGATTTTCCATCTTCGTCCCGAAGACATCAAGCTCCTTGATTTCACAGTTCCCACGCATGTTAAACCAGAGTACAACCACTCATTCTGTCTAGTGCGTTAAGAAAACGTATCAAGAGGACTGTTATAGCAGTTGCTGTTCCTCTGGATGTTGCAAGTTGGCTTGCAACTAAATGTTGAACTAGGGAACTATCAGGGGGGAAAGCGCCAAGTCATTACGACTATATAGCACTTGGAAAGGGTCAGGATAAGGATTTGGGATGGGAAAGGGGGAAGGAATGGTGCCCAACCACTTGGACGGTCGGGGATTGAACGCCGACCTGCATGAAGCGAGACCGTCGCTCTACCATCCAGTCCAAGTGGCTGGGTGAATGTTGAGTGAATGTGTGCATGTGTGTGCTTCCCCCTTTACCCCGGAGGCGGGTGTGACGTTCAACGGGGAATCAGGCAGTGTTCTTTGCATCCACAGGCGGGTGTAGCCACGGCAGGTCCCACCTGTTCTGGGTGGAGAGCATCAACGGGTCTCCAGCCTTCAGGGCACATCCCTGCGACGACTGGACCTCCTACGAGAACGGCCAGTGCTCGTCCTGCGGCGCCGGCTGCCTGGAGATGGGCTTCCACGTGAGCCGCAGGTGAGGCACGGGGTGGGTAGGTGAGGGCAGGGAGGGTGAAGGTGGGCAGGTGAGGGAGGGGGGAGAGAGGGAAAGACGAGGATGGACAGGGGAGGGTAACACAGGGGTCATGAAAAGCATGGAAGAATAGGAGACAGTAAGAGACGGTAGGACAGACAAACTTGGGATAAGGAGAGAAGAGGAGCAAGGTATAGTAGGATAGTACCTCCTCCGGCAACCAGCAGGCCTGGTCGACGACCGGGCCGCGGGGTCGCTAAGCCCCGGAAACACCTCAAGGTAACCTCAAGGTATGGATCAAGACAGAGTAGAGAAAGGCAAAGGGAAGGCAATAGATAATAGGAATTAATGTTAGAAAAGATAGGAGAGAAGAAAGGGAATATAATACTCACCTTCCGTCTGAACGCTCCTTCCTCGTAACTCAACCAAACATAACCATTTACTCACAAGATTCAAAGTACCTCAATATTGTCTTATTTAATTGTTTATTGATCGATATACCTATTGCTTCTCTCCAGTCTGCGAGGCACGTACTTCCTGACCACCAACAGCGACCCGCCCTACGCTCAGGGGTAGATAGACGCCTCGCTCCTAGACGATAGAGAAACAAGACTGTTGGAGCCACCAGTGATCGGGAGTGTCAAGCCCTGGCCCCCTCCAGCCACTGTTAACCATCGTCACGTCGCAGTCATTATCCTTCTTCGAGTACAATTTCATCATCCTTCCCAGTCATACACATTCTTCTCATAAATTATCAAAGTCCCCTGCAAACCACTTTCCGTGTTATGATCTCTATAATAATTCTCTTTTGCCTTCATTCGGCTTCCAGTCCCTATAATCAACACACACACATATATCGCACTCTTTCTTTGTTACTGTAATCATCCCTCCTAGTTTCTTTACTTCTCCATTCTTCCAATTATTTTCAGCTATCTACGTCAATCTTCTACCTCCATTTAAACACTATACAAAATGTTGTTTTAAAGGATAATAAACACAAATGTTAATTGTATCCTCGTTTCTTACCTTAACGGCTTGAGACTCTATAGACGTTTGTGAAGCATCTCCAGTATGGATATTGGCGGACAACTACAGAAAATTAGTTTGGGCTGGACTTTCGCAGTCATTTGGGCTGGACTTTCCCAGTCATTCAGGCTGGACATTCCCAGGCACTTGGGCTGGACTTTGCCAGTCGTTTTGGTTAGGCTTTCTCAGTCGTTTGAGATAGGATTGCCTAAGTTTTAGTCTGGATATAAGTATCTTTCGTTCTTTATCTCAGGTTAAGTACCGTTAGATCTGGTCAACAAATGGATAGGAGAGATCGAGAACAACCTCGCTCTCGACTAGAGAGATCTCGACAATTGAAAATCAAATTATTATCTCGTGTAAAAACATCTATCATAGTCTATCATATAAAATTACGTTTTCTATTATTTTTACAATATTAGAAAATGAAAAGCTAAAGAATTTATGGTAAACTATATAATACACCAATCCCTTACCAGAATTTATCTGAGAGGCTACTTTCTCTCATGTTACCTCGACGAGGACAGAAGGCCGGCGGCTTATCAACTATCCCACCTTGTCCCTGAAGATTTTATCCAACTGGATTTGCTATCACTATGGCCTCTGGTGCGTATAAAATCAGTCTCGGACTCAGGTAAAAAAAAACTCTCTGGAATTCAGAAAAGCCAATTTTAGGAATCTAGTTAGCAGTGGTGGTAGGCCTATGCCAACGTAATATTAGAAGTACCTACGTAATAAATTGCCAGGAGAAAGCTGGACAGGTTGCCTTATCCCCGCTTCCTCTGTTAATCTAATAGGAAAGAGGTATTTGGTGGCAAGTTGACTGTTGTGGGTGGCATCGTGAGGAATGGTCAGCAATGCTCATGCTGCGTTCTGAAACTAAAGTCCAGTGATTGATCTATATCATTGAAGTTTGTATATTACTCATATGTATTTTTCATGGTGATCTACACAACTGTTTGCTAAGAAATGTACATAAACATCACACAAGGGTCTCAGTTTGATTCAGTAGCGTGTTTAGAAATTGTACCCACCAGGGACAGAGGAAGGAATTCCTTTTAAGGTGAGAGAAGGGGACCCTTTTGAGGGACTTTCTCAGGGACATTCTTCAGCAACAGAGGAAAGGACCCCTACTAAACGACAGGGCCAAGAGACCCTCCCAATAAGAGACAGGGAGGAATGTCCCCCTCCTGAAGGACACACACACACACACACACACACACACACACACACACACACACACACACACACACACACACACACACACACACACACACACACACACACACACACACACACACGACGGAGTAGTTATGGTACTAAACAAAGCCCTACTCGAGGTGTCCTGAACAGATGCCAGCTGAGGAGGAGGCGTTATTTCCAGTATCCTGTAGAGGTCAATAAACCGTTCAGTGTCACCTGGTCACAAACAGACGCTCACCAAACAAAACAAACAAATACACTCGCATACGTGTATATACAGTATTAAAGAAAGAGACAAACAGACAGACAGACACAGAATCAAAAAGCAAATAGTAAGTAAGACACACACAGGGACACTGACACATAAGGAAAAACAAAACAGAAACTAAGTACTGATGGCAAGATAACGAAGGTATTAACAGGAAGAGTATTTACAGTTTCCGTTAACAGGTGTCACTTGCTAACGTAACTGCTTGCAAATACAGGGTAATGGTCCGTAACTCATTAACGACAGTCCGTTGTCGTTTATGTTAGCTCGGTATTTAGAGGGGAGGTGGAATGGGCTTTGGAGGGGCTTGGAGGGGGTTGGGGGGTTTAATGGACAAGATAATTTTCATTTTTTTAGCAAATGAAGGGAATGACTGCGTTAAACTTTGTGACTAAAAATGGATCCTTATTATGGTCCTGCAGCATCTGCTTCTCCCAAGTCAAGCCATCCTAACCACTTGGGCTGGACGGTAGAGCGACGGTTTCGCTTCATGCAGGTCGGCGTTCAATCCCCGACCGCCCAAGCGGTTGGCGACCATTTTTTCCCCTTCCCCTTCACGATTCCCCCGTCTCATCCCACCCTTTCCCAGGGCCGTATAGTCGTAATGGCTTGGCGCTTTCCTTAAAAAAATCCTTTTTTCTTCTCTCAAGTGAACCGGGTCCATCGCAACTACCACTAACTCAAGTAGACGAAAACTCAGAGCTGATTCACCCCCAAGTAGACGAAAACTCAGAGCTGATTCACCCCCAAGTGGACGAACACTCAAAGCTGATTCACCCCCAAGTGGACGAAAACTCAAAGCTGGTTCACCCCAAGTGGACGGTTCATTCACTACAGTCTTACCCAAGTGTAAGTGTCTCTATTCAGAGACACTTACACGTCCAAGTGGACGCGTCGTTTACGACTCCCCATTAGACTCACTTCGTAATTTTACGAGTGACGTTTAATGGCTCGTTGTGTCACAACACAAAGCCGTAAAACACACATTTTGCATTGAGATTCTCGCGTTTAACTGAAAGGTTATACTCGACCCCTTGGGCCAGGAGAGAGGGTGTACTCGACCCCAGGGGCCAGGAGAGAGGGTGTACTCGACCCCAGGGGCCAGGAGAGAGAGTGTACTCGACCCCAGGGCCAGGAGAGAGGGTGTACTCGACCCCAGGGCCAGAAGAGAGAGTGTACTCGACCCCAGGGCCAGGATAGAGAGTGTACTCGACCCCAGGGCCAGGAGAGAGAGTGTACTCGACCCCAGGGGCCAGGAGAGAGAGTGTACTCGACCCCAGGGCCAGGAGAGAGGGTGTACTCGACCCCAGGGCCAGAAGAGAGAGTGTACTCGACCCCAGGGCCAGGATAGAGAGTGTACTCGACCCCAGGGCCAGGAGAGAGAGTGTACTCGACCCCAGGGGCCAGGAGAGAGGGTGTACTCGACCCCAGGGCCAGGAGAGAGGGTGTACTCGACCCCAGGGCCAGGAGAGAGGGTGTACTCGACCCCAGGGCCAGGAGAGAGGGTGTACTCGACCCCAGGGAGCCCCAGATACCGCTGGAAGGCTGTATTTAAACCTAAGAGCCAGATGGTAGGTCATACTCGACTCGAGGGCCAGCTGGGAAGCTGTACTCGACATTCGGGTCAGCTGGCTACCGTTATGTGACATGCATTATTATTAAAATATCGGATCAAATGATAAAACAATGATGACGGCACATTTTAAACTGTTTTGTAGGTGGGGCTGGGAGTTGTATTCACCTAGTTGTGCTTGAGAGGGTTGAGCTCTGCTCTTTCGGCGCGCCTCTCAACTGTCAATCAACTGTTTCTAACTACTACTACTACTACTATTTTTTTCCACACACGCACACACCCCAGGAAGCAGCTTCAAGTGTAGATATGATAGATCCCAGTAGGCTCAGGAACCTGTATACTAGTTAATTGACAGTTGAGAGGCGGGACCAAAGAGCCAGAGCTCAACCCCCGCAAGCATAATTAGGTAAGTAAACACTCACACATACACACACAAACGCACACACACATCTCTTTAGACTTCCCAAAAGCCTTAAACACAAACAGTTCAGCCCAAAAGGCTACGGTGAAGATCTTGAGAAACATAACCAGGAAGAAAACACTGAGGTGGGTGAGAAGGTACCTAACAGACTGGAGTAAGAGTCACAGTGAGAGGGTGAGAAGTGGGTCACCCACAGTGTAACTAATGGTGTCTCCCCTCCTCCCAGGAAATAATTTCTTGGACTAAGGCTATATTTAATCTTTGTCTATGACCTAACTTTCTTGGGTTGAACCATACATACCAATACTTTCACACGACTCAAAATAAATGGCGAGGTTACCTTGAGGTGCTTCCGGGGCTTAGTGTCCCCGCGGCCCGGTCGTCGACCAGGCCTCCTGGCGAACCCAAAACTCCAAAACTATTTATGAACTTATTAGTTTAGGAACTGAATATTACGACAATGAAAAAATGAAAATACGAGAGAGGACATAACAGATAAATAAAATATTTAATATAAATGACAAAGTGGAAAAAATATATATTGCAATGACGGAGGAAACTATCAAGGGAAATCGCCAAGCCATTACGACTATATAGCACTTGGAAAGGGCCAAGATAAGGATTTGGGATGGGACGGGGGAAGGAATGGTGCCCAACTACTTGGACGATCGGGGATTGAATGGCGACCTGCATTAAGCGAGACCGTCGCTCTACCGTCTAGTACAAGTGGTTGGCAAATTACAACAAACAAGAGTAGAGTGGAAATGTAAACTAGACACACATATGTGGGTCACCAGAGTAGTAGGAAAATGCAATGAAACAGACATGAAAGAGATAGTTGAATCCTCCTCCAAATACAAGCTTTAAAGGTATGGGAAAATCGGGTTCCTAGAGCTGAAACTCAAGCATATATTCACCAATAGCTGAGTACACTCGCACGGAAGCCATTCACCTCCCCCCCCCACCCCTAGCATCAGACTCATCTTAGCAGTACTCATGTTCTCTAAGTCACTATTAAGATGCTGCGGATGCGAGACGTCAGGTTAAGATGCTCTGCTGTCAAATGTTTACGGCCTCTTGAGTAGGTTCATAAACTCTCAGTGATCATCCCCCCCGACCCTCTGATCCATCCTCCGACCCCAGAGCAATGGCCAGACCCCCCAACCTGTCTTCAGACCAGGCTCGTTCAAGCAGCGACCTTTCCCCCAAAGACGCATTTATCAATTTTTACGTAATGGTCATTAACAATAAGTTCGTTCTCATATATTAAATTAATACCATATATAAAAGTTCTATGCTGAGTTAAGTGTTGGTTTGGCGTAGTTTAGGTTAGGTTAGGTTAGGTGTTTAGGTTCTGTTGATGATTACTAGTATCTGTAGTCGGGCGTAGCACGTATCTGTAGTCGGGCGTAGCACGTATACAGAGTTGAGATTCGAACAGAGGTCGTCAGCGAAGAATTGTTTGAGAAATGATCGAACATCAGCTGTGAGTCGTGTGTTAACCGTTTTCCATTCATAAACAGGTGTTTTGGCGGCTTGATTGACGAGCGTTTAATCTTTGTTGATGAGGACGGGCTGCTGAGCCATGGTCCGACCCTGTGAGCCATGGTCCGTCCCTGTGAGCCATGGTGCGTCCCTGTGAGCCATGGTCCGACCCTCTGAACCAGGGTCCGTCCCTGTGAGCCATGGTCCGTCCCTGTGAGCCATGGTCCGACCCTGTGAGCCATGGTCCGTCCCTGTGAGCCATGGTCCGTCCCTGTGAGCCATGGTCCGACACTCTGAGCCAGGGTCCGACCCTCTGAACCAGGGTCCGACCATCTGAGCCATGGTCCGACCCCTCTGAGCTATGGTCTGACCCTCTGAGCCATGGTCCGACCCTCTGAGCTATGGTTTCATGGTTCAACGCAGTTTCATCTCCTTGTTGTCTAAAGATCATGTCAGTGAAGGCTTGAGAAGCTGGTGTGTGTAAGTTACGGTGGTGTTCAATGGACATCCTGAGGAGTGAAGTGAGTCAACAATCACAGTGCGTGAGGGTTTGTGTAATTGTGGTTGTTTGTTATTGATCTTGGTTTAGAGGGAGAGAGAGAGAGAGAGAGAGAGAGAGAGAGAGAGAGAGAGAGAGAGAGAGAGAGAGAGAGAGAGAGAGAGAGAGAGAGAGAGAGAGAGAGAGAGAGAGAGAGAAAGAGAAAGAGAGAGAGAGAGAGAGAGAATATTTAACAGACAATAAACAAGCCCACGCGTGCACGCACGTGTACATTTATATACACGAGCGAACACTAAATTAAAAGAAAGATAAACAAAGCAACAGACACTCTACGAACCCAGTCACGTCTCGCTGGACTGGCCAGCAGGTGCCTGTGGGATGTGTGTGTGTGTGTGTTTCTCTTTGTTTGTTGTTTACCTTATAAAAGTTAATGGAGTTTGCAAGACCAGTCTCGAGCCCCCAGGGCTCCCTCCTTTCCCAATGGCGGTTGTTTGACGTACTGACGCCCCGACTCATTTGTTTCGTGTCAGTTAAACGTGTTTATGGCCGCCGTTCACTGAAAAGGTGTTTTGTCTTCCGCGTTGTTCATCTGCGCGCCTATAGCTTCCTTGCAAGTCGTCCAGGCACATGATTGTTCATACTCACAATAAGTGCATGAAATATACCAGTAGCGTACGTGTATCTGGGACCCTCTCTCTCTTATTGTGGGTGATCGTGGTCAGGTCGGTAAAGCTCCTGTTTTCCTCTCCAGGGGTCGTGAGTAAGACTCCCCGATGGTACATGTGAATGAAATAAGAAATACATACATACAAACATACATACATACATACATACATACATACATGCATACTAGTAGTAGGCATCCATCAGTCTCAGGAGACTGATGGATGGATACATACATACATACATACATACATACATACATACATACATACATGCATACATACATACATACATACATACATACATACATACATACATACATACATACATACATACATACATACATACATACATACATACATATGTGTGTAAATCACGATAATGAACACGTGATGAAAAATGTGACAATGTCAGACCACGGAGGAAGAATTGAAACAGGAATTTCCTTAAGTACTTTCGTATATTAATACATCTTTGGAATTCCTTCTGAAGCACTAACTTGCTTAGTCCACAAGTGAAGTTTAACAAACTTTAGACACCCACCAGTGGGCCTCGAACCCAATAAGCACAACTACCTTCCAGTAGCTGCCATAACCAGTACGCCTTAGTCCACTACACCAACATTAAGGGTCTGATGTTGGTGTAGGTCTATATAATATGTAGTGAAGACAGACTCGTATATTTCATTCACAACTCTGGGTTTTTATACACGATAAGAATAGCCTGTTATATCTCATTCACAGGCAGAGAGCCAGCACCCTCCCCCCACACACACATACACACACACACATACTTCTGTCAGTTCTCTACCAGGTAATGGTCCGCTGGGAGAGGTATACGTGACTGTCTCGACCCCTCGCTGACCCCAAACGCTGACCCCAGACCAAGAGGGGGGCTTATATGTGACTCTTTACCTAACCATAACCCTCCCCTCCCCCACACACACACAGACCCAAATAGACCAGACCTCTGAAAGCTTCGAAGACATGCTCTTTGTATCTTATCGTTGTCTCAGTTCTTAATGCAGCCTCCGATATTAATTACCACGATCTTAGAGCGTGTTATTCAGCAGCTTCCATGAAATGGTCCCATTAACAGGTCCCCAGCAACAGGTCCCTTCAACAGGTCCCATCAACATGTCCCCGTCAACAAGTCCTATCAACAGATCCCATCAACAGGTCCCAATCAACAGGTCCCATCAACAGGTCCCCGTCAACAGGTCCTATCAACAGATCCCATCAACATGTCCCCGTCAACAGGTCCCATCAACAGGTCCCATCAACAGGTCCCACCAACAGGTCCCATCAACAGGTCCCATCAACAGGTCCCATCAACAGGTCCCATCAACAGGTCCCATCAACACATATGACCATCTTGGTTATAGCATCTTGACACGTATCTTCAATATCTACAAATCAATGCCATTACTTCCTCAGGTATGCGTACACTTCAACTATTTTATTATCTCATGTTAAATAAAGACTTATCAAAACGTAATTTGATAAGAATCATCAAGTGAAGCAGAATGCATTTTAAGTAACTGTGTTGTAAATTTGGAGATTTTGCTGTTTGTGTCGGCGAAGCAGCTTCGAGTCGCGATTCATCAAGTACTGAAGGGTTCATTTACGAAACCTGTACATCTTACATCAATCATGGCGGCTTAGTCTGCACTTTATGAGCTCCGGAGCCCTATGAGGTTGTCAGTGACAACCTTGAGTCGAGATTGATCTCACATGGTTTCCCAACTCGTGAACGGTTTACTAAATACAAAGTCGCTATGATTGAGGAAAGATGCACTGTACAGCTCATTATCTCACTGTACAGCTCATAATCTCACTGTAGAGCTCATAATCTCATTATACAGCTCATAATCTCACTATACAGCTCATAATCTCACTGTACAGCTCATAATCTCACTGTACAGCTCATCATCTCACTCTACAGCTCATAATCTCACTGTAGAGCTCATAATCTCATTATACAGCTCATAATCTCACTATACAGCTCATAATCTCACTATACAGCTCATAATCTCACTGTACAGCTCATAATCTCACTGTACAGCTCATCATCTCACTGTACAGCTCATCATCTCACTATACAACTCATAATCTCACTGTACAGCTCATCATCTCACTGTACTGCTCATCATCTCACTGTAAGCTCATAATCTCACTATACAGCTCATAATCTCACTGTACAGCTCATCATCTCATTGTAAGCTCATAATCTCACTGTAAGCTCATAATCTCACTGTACTGACCATAATCACACACACACATTGGGGGCCTGATAACTGAGTGGACAGCGCCCTGGACTAGCGTCTTAGGGTCCGCGTTCGATCCCGGCTGATGGCAGAAACAAAATGGGCAGAGTTTCTTTCACCCGGATGTCCCTGTAACCTAGCTGTAAATAGGTACCTGGGAGTTAGACAGCTGTTACGGGCTGCTTCCTAGGTGTGTGTGTGTGTGTGTGCGTGTGTGTGTGTGCGTGTGTGTGTGTGTGTGTGTGTGTGTGTGTGTGTGTGTGTGCGTGTGTGTGTGTGTGTGTGCGTGTGTGAGTGTGTGGAGAAAAAAATAGTTAGTAATTAGGAACAGTTGATTGATTGACAGTTGAGAGACGGGCCGAAAGAGCAGAGCTCAACCCCTCGCAAGCACAACTAGGTGAATACAACTAGGTGAATACAACTAGGTGAATACAACTAGGTGAATACAACTAGGTGAATACAACTAGGTGAATACAACTTGGTGAATACACTCAACATCTTCAGAAATCCCATAATAACATTGCAGTTGAATTCGTGACAGAGTATAGTTTGAACTGGCCAGTAACTCTTGGTCGTTTGTTCTTCAGCCTCTACCTCCATTCCGGGTACCTTGAATTGGGTAGAGAGAGGGAGGGAGTGGAAGGGGAGGGAAGGATGAGGAGGGGAGAGGGAGGAGCTAGAGGGGAGGGAGGGAGGGAGGGGGTAGAAGGTGTTACCTAAGAAGCTAACTTTCCCTTGTAGGAGAGTGTCAAGGAAACCAACCGCCTACTCCTGCCTGATTCTCCTTAGGCGCAAGAAGATGGAGACAAGAAACGTTGTGAGAATACACCTAGTCCATTCCTCTCTCTCTCTCCCTCTCTCTCTCTCTCTCTCTCTCTCTCTCTCTCTCTCTCTCTCTCTCTCTCTCTCTCTCTCTCTCTCTCTCTCTCTCTCTCTCTCTCTCTCTCTCTCTCACACACACACACTGAATGACTTGGCGATTACCAGGGATGATATATGTGGAAGCAAACTGGATACGGTTGAGGCTGTTGAACCAGACAGAATCTCATCACGGACCTGAAGCCCTTGTGTTACAACTCGCTGCAAATCGATGGAATTTGCAGTGAATTTGGAGGAACGGAAGCAGTAAAATTCAAACGCATGTGCTTTTATTCTGTGCAAGAGATGGAGAGAAGATGCTAGTTGCACCTCTGGGTTCAGATATGCCAAATTTGGCTTCAACATTTTTTTAACATCATTCCATAACCGGGACACAGAAATTAGGATATAAAATTGTTGGAAACTGTTTATTTCTGAACTGCTAGAAAACCTTCGACACGGAACCTGCAAGAGCCCACAAACACACACATTCCTACACGCCCACACTAGGGTAATAGTCGAAGTAGCAGTAGTATTTTTATTAGTTTTATTATGATTATGGTAATTATTATTATTATTATTATTATTATTATTATTATTATTATTATTATTATTATTATTATTATTATTCAGGCGATGAGTCACAATAACGTGGCTGAGGTATGTTGACCAGACCAAACACTAGAAATTGAAGGGACGACGACGTTTCGGTCCGTCCTGGACCATTCTCAAGTCGATTGTGATGAGGAGGTAGGGACAAACATTTGACAAACAGGGACAAAGACAGGGACAAACAAACTGTATTACATATTACTATCTCCTTCGGTGGTTATAATAGGAGCTGCCTAGTATGGGCCAATAGGCCTGCTGCAGTTCTCATTACTACTATCCCCTACACCTGACTTTCCTCCTCAGCTCTCTCTTGCCTATTTATTGCCTGTCCCTACCTCCTCATCACAATCGACTTGAGAATGGTCCAGGACGGACCGAAACGTCGTCGTCCCTTCAATTTCTAGTGTGTGGTCTGGTCAACATTATTATTATTATTATTATTGACATCAGTTGGAGCCGTGATGAGGATTCGAACCCACGTACACACTCCAGACGACTAGACCACGACATGGTATAAGGATTGCAACCTGGAGTTCGACTGAACACACAAGAGTTTGTGATTACTCTGTATTATTATTATGTATATTTATTATTCTTATCATTGATATTATTAACATTTGTATTACAATTTAAAATAATAATACATTAAAGTCAATGAGTTTCTCCTTTTTATATTACTTAATTATAATTATTATGCCTCGTAACTCACTAAAAAAACAGCAATATTTAAGAGAGATGATTGAAAAGAAAATTAATACGAAACTGGCGACCCTGGGTTGATTGATCGCTGAAGCAAGATATTTACTTATTATCGAAACAGCTTTCGGAATATTTCTTATGTGAGGCAAAGTAAATGGTGTAATATGTGTGTGGAAGTTGGAAGTCTTATAAATGAATGTGTCTGTGTTTACTAGTTGTGTTTTTGCGGGGGTTGAGCTTTGCTCTTTCGGCCCGCCTCTCAACTGTCAATCAACTGTTTACTAACTACTTTTTTTTTTTTTTTTTTTTTTCCACACCACACACACACACACACCCCAGGAAGCAGCCCGTGACAGCTGACTAACTCCCAGGTACCTATTTACTGCTAGGTAACAGGGGCACTTAGGGTGAAAGAAACTTTGCCCATTTGTTTCTGCCTCGTGCGGGAATCGAACCCGCGCCACAGAATTACGAGTCCTGCGCGCTATCCACCAGGCTACGAGGCCCCTACTAGCCTCTGTGTGTGTGTGTTTGTGTGGCCTTGTTGTATGCTTGTGTGGTTGTGGGAGTGTGTGGTGTACTTACAGAGTTGTGCTTGCGGGGGTTGAGCTCTGGCTCTTTGGTCCCGCCTCTAAATTTCAATTATTCAAGGTCAAGAATCTTAGTGGGAAGAGGTCAATAATCTTACTGAAGATAGATCAAGAGTCTTAGTGAAGATAGGTCAAGAATCTTAGTGAGGAGAGGTCAAGAATCTTAGTGAGGAGAGGTCAAGAATCTTAGTGAGGAGAGGTCAAGAATCTTAGTGAGGAGAGGTCAAGAATCTTAGTGAGGAGAGGTCAAGAATCTTAGTGAGGAGAGGTCAAGAATCTTAGTGAGGAGAGGTCAAGAATCTTAGTGAGGAGAGGTCAAGAATCTTAGTGAGGAGAGGTCAAGAATCTTAGTGAGGAGTGGTCAAGAATCTTAGTGAGGAGAGGTCAAGAATCTTAGTGAGGAGAGGTCAAGAATCTTAATGAGGAGAGGTCAAGAATCTTAGTGAGGAGAGGTCAAGAATCTTAGTGAGGAGTGGTCAAGAATCTTAGTGAGGAGAGGTCAAGAATCTTAGTGAGGAGTGGTCAAGAATCTTAGTGAGGAGTGGTCAAGAATCTTAGTGAGGAGTGGTCAAGAATCTTAGTGAAGATAGGTCAAAAATCTTAGTGAAGATAGGTCAAGAATCTTAGTGAAGATAGGTCAAGAATCTTAGTGAAGATAGGTCAAGAATCTTAGTGAAGATAGGTCAAGAATCTTAGTGAAGATAGGTCAAGAATCTTAGTGAAGATAGGTCAAGAATCTTAGTGAAGATAGGTCAAGAATCTTAGTGAAGATAGGTCAAGAATCTTAGTGAAGATAGGTCAATAGAATAAGGTCAAAGGTCGACCCTATCTCTGTGACCCGAATATGCAATCTTAGAGACAAACTCCAAGCTTGGTATCTGTCACATATATTGTGTGTACTCAACTATTTATACTCACCTATTTGTGCTTGCGGGGGTTGAACTCTGGCTCTTTGGTCCCGCCTCTCAACTGTCAATCTACTGGTGTACAGGTTCCTGAGCCTACTGGGCTCTATCATATCTAGATTTGAAACTGTGTTTGGTGTCAGCCTTCACCACATCACTGCCTAATGCATTCCGTCTGTTTACTACTCAGCTGACACGGAAAAAGTTCTTTCTAACGTCCCTGTGGCTCATTTGGGTACTCAGTTTCCACCTGTGTCCACTTGTTCACGTACCACCCGTGTTAAACAGTTTAACCTTATCTACCCTGTAAACTCCTCTGAGAATTTTATAGGTAGTGATCATGTCTTCCCTTACTCTAGTCTTCCATTGTCGTGAGGTTCATTTCACGCAGCCTGTCCTCGTAGCTTATGCCTCTTAGTTCTGGGACTAACCTAGTGGCATACCTCTGAACTTTTTCAAGCTTCGCCTTATGCTTGAAAAGGTACGGGCTCCATGTTGGGGCCGCATGCTCCAGGATTGGTTTTACATATGTGGTATACATGGGAGTCGGTCGGCCGAGCGGACAGCACGCTGGACTTGTGATCCTGTGGTCCTGGGTTCGATCCCAGGCGCCGGCGAGAAACAATGGGCAGAGTTTCTTTCACCCTATGCCCCTGTTACATAGCTGTAAAATAGATACCTGGGTGTTAGTCAGCTGTCACGGGCTGCTTCCTGGGGGTGGAGGCCTGGTCGAGGACCGGGCCGCGGGGACACTAAAGCCCCGAAATCATCTCAAGATAACCTCAAGATACAAGATTCTGAATGATTCCTTACACAGGTTTCTGTAGGCTGTTCTGATGTTAGCCAGTCTGGCATATGCTGCAGATGTTATTCTCTTGATGTGGCCTTCAGGAGACAGGTTTGGCGTGGTATCCACTCCTATCTCTTTCTCTCTGTCCGTTTCATGAAGTACTCCATCTCTCATTCTGTATTCTGTGTCTAGTCTCCTGTTTCCACTGCCTAGTTTCATTACCTTACATTTCCTCGGATTGTACTTTAGTAGCCATTTGTTGGACCATTCATTCAGTCAAGGTCATCATGTAACCTCCTACTATCTTCCTCCGTCTTAATCCTCCTCATAAATTTTGCATCATCAACAAACAATGAGAGGAACGATTCTATACCCTCTGGGAGATCATTTACATATATTAGAAACGCCACATAGTATTCACCTAGTTCTTCTTGCGGGGGTTGAGGCCCGCCTCTCAACTGTCAATCAATCAACTGTTACTAACTACTAACTAACTAATTCCCCCCCCCCTACCCACACACACACTAAAGTTGTATGGTTGTACCCAGATGAGCCACAGAGACGTTAGAAAGAATTTTTTCAGTGTCAGAGTAGTTAATAAATGGAATGCACTAGGAAGTGATGTGGTGGAGGCTGACTCCATACATAGTTTCAAATGTAGATATGATAGAGCCCAGTAGGCTCAGGAATCTGTACACCAGTTGATTGACAGTTGAGAGGCGGGACCAAAGAGCCAAAGCTCAACCCCCGCAAGCGCAATTAGGTGACAATTAGGTGAGTACAGGAAGCCGCTCCGAAACAGGTGTCTAATTCCCTAGTTACTGCTAGGTAACAGGGGCATCAGGGTGAAAGAAACTTTGCCCATTTGTTTCTGCCTAGTCCGGGAATCGAACGCGGGCCACAGAATTACGAGTCCTGCGCGCTATCCACCAGGCTACCAGGCCCCCATGTGTTATTTTGTTATGTGTGTGTGTGTGTGTGTGTGTGTGTGTGTGTGTGTGTGTGTGTGTGTGTGTGTGTGTGTGTGTGTGTGTGTGTGTGTGTGTGTGTGTGTGTGTGTGTGTGTGTGTGTGTGTGTGTGTGTCTGTGTATCTGCTTGTCTGTCTGTCTGCCTGTCCATCTATCTGTTCTCACTAATATGGGTTTGAAAAAGAAGTTTAGTGCTATGGTTCTTTTCTCCCGTTTTTGTCATATTTGCTTTTTAAATTGTGTATTGAGCTTGTTTTGTTAAGCCATTCTATTTATTTATTAATCTTACCTAAAAAATATATATTTTTGACATCTGAATATTGCATATTCATCTACCTGATCAAATTCTCATTAGAATCTGTATATTGTCTCATCTCTCTAGTTCTATCTTTCCTTCAGTATGGTGAGTGAGGTCCATTTCTGTCAGTCCAGTTCCGCCGAGCTGTCAGCTTAGCATAGAAACAAGCTTTGTTCTATATCCTTGAATCTTTTCTCGTTTTCTTGAATCTCTCTTGAGATGAGAGCTGCGTGCCGGGGCAGCATATGCTTAAGGGTAATCTCACAAAGGCTGTATATAGCACTCGGAAGGCCAAGTTCTTGAAGGGTATGAGAATGTTGTCCAGTTTGGCATCTGCCGGGGATGTTGGTCTCCAAATATGTGCCGCTGGTGATGTGCCAGGCTCTCTACCACCATTACTACCAATAAGTCTCTTCTGCTTATCCCTGATATCCCAGAGGGAATGTTCGATATCCCTGAGGGAATGTTCGATATCCCTGAGGGAATGTTCACCCGTTGCTACAGTAACGACGTTGAGAGATGAGTTCGGGATCCTTGTCATGGCAGGGAGACTGCTCCGAGGTGGTGGGAAGCTCTCTGTTGGGTATGTTGTTAGCGTGTGGAGAAAAACAATGCGGTAGTCGTGATGTGGTAATTATAGAAGGTAACATGACAAGCGCGAAGGATCGCTGGATTGTTTCAAGCGGAGTATAGACATACATATTAAAGAGTTTGGCTGGATATAAATAGGAGATGCCTTGCATGGTGCAACTTGCCACCTGCAGAGTCCATTATTATTTTTTTTACGGTTTAATGATCTAGGAGGACTGGTGCTTGAATGAACTGAGACAAAGCAGCACTTGCGACGAAGCAGATAAAATAAACTGCTATTTAGGTGACATAATGAGACGAGTAGAAGAATACTATGGGGTGAGCTAACTTAATATTAATCTTTAAGTTTAGGAAGACGAAGTTAAAGGAGGCCTCGAAGCCGCTTGATTACACAGATAGAGGTAATTAGTGAGGGAGGATGATGGGCCGATAATTGGGATCCTCAACCCTTCCTCACTTTTTTTTATCTTGAGCTGGACCTTGTTTAGTGAGATTTGATCCCTCTCTTTGGTCACGCCTCGACACACCTACACACCTCCTAGACACACCTACACATCTACACATGCCTACACGCCTCCTCTACACACCTACACGCCTCCTCGACACACCTACACGCCTCCTCGACACACCTACATGCCTCCTCGACACACCTACACGCCTCCCCTACACACCTACACACCTCTACACACCTGCACGCCTCCCCTACACACCTACACGCCTCCTCTACACACCTGCACGCCTCCCCTACACACCTACACGCCTCCTCTACACACCTGCACGCCTCCCCTACACACCTACACGCCTCCTCTACACACCTGCACGCCTCCCCTACACACCAACATGCCTCCTCTACACACCTACACGCCTCCTCGACACACCTACACGCCCCCTCGACACACCTGCACGCCTCCCCTACACGCTTCGACACACCTACACACCTCCTCGACACACCTGCACGCCTCCCCTACACCCTCCGCCAGGAGTCTGGTTACCGAGGAAGGTCACCCGGGAGCGCTGGAGTGAGAGCAAGATGAATCTGAACAATATAACCACAGGCTGGCGGTACCATATTGGTGCACCAGATAGAAAAACCAACATTTCCGGCTCCCATAAAAATATTAGCCAGGCAGGCTAAATTTTGTACCATTTGAACCACAAATGCTTCTTTTCACGTATGCAAATATAGAAAATTTTACTTACAAAACATGTATTTTTTTCCATATATTATCCTTTATATAAATACTTATACAATCTAGATATAACTTCTGTATATTTCACTCAAAATAACACTTTCAGAGCCACAATATAAACAGATGTTCATGACACTTCAGTCCTTTATTAAAACATCCGTAAATATCATTATAGATATGATGAATACGTCATAACAGCTGCAAAAAAGCTCGATACAGCACCATCATACCTCACTGTTCCCGATACATGTGTATCACTATTTCTCTCCATTCCAGCATCTTAACTAGAAGTAATTGTGATTCATTTGGATATAAATAATAAAGGGAACCAGGTAACAAAAGCTGCCGGCGAACTCGTCTATAAGGAGCTAGTCGAACTGTCACCAGTACACAGGTGTTGTGGGGAAAGAGGCGTTGATCATTCTCGTATCTATGTGTCTGTCTGTCAGTCTGTCTGTCTGTCTGTCTGTCTGTCTGTCTGTCTGTCTGTCTGTCTGTCTGTCTGTCTGTCTGTCTGTCTGTCTGTCTCTCTCTCTCTCTCTCTCTCTCTCTCTCTCTCTCTCTCTCTCTCTCTCTCTCTCTCTCTCTCTCTCTCTCTCTCTCTCTCTCTCTCTCTCTCTCTCTCACACACAACCAATTTGGGGAGGACGGTAGACTAAAGGAGATAGACAGACAGACAGACAGACAGACAGACAGACAGACAGACAGACAGACAGACAGACAGACAGACAGTGCTATAATCTTGTCTTCTCCAAGACAACAGATGTGATACTGTGTTAGCCACGCGGCCTCTGGGACACCCACCGTACACAGCGACCTTGTCCAACAGTATGTCAACCCGGGGAGCGAACCCGCTGTATATGTACACTGTCGAAATATGTACACTGTCGAAATATGTACACTGTCGAAATATGTACACTGTCAACCCATTGTGGGCGAGGACCCACCATAGCTGATGGTGCTATATGGTAGTCTGCAGGCCTGCAGCACTTGTCATGCAGCACTTGCCATGCAGCACTTGCCATGCAGCACTGGTCATGCAGCACTTGCCATGCAGCACTTGTCATGCAGCACTTGTCATGCAGCACTTGTCATGCAGCACTTGTCATGCAGCACTGGTCATGCAGCACTTGTCATGCAGCACTTGTCATGCAGCACTTGTCATGCAGCACTGGTCATGCAGCACTTGTCATGCAGCACTTGTCATTGATTTCTTAGCATCTAACCAACAGTTACTTTTTCCATCGTACTTTTCACACGTCTTGCAAGTCCATGGTCTGATAACGTATCTTTATTCATTTTTAATAAAGTTTTATTAATATTTCTGATTGGTAAGAGCCTATGCAGTTCTTAAATCTATTTGATGGTATACCGGTAACACCATGTTAACTACTGGCGGAGATATTTATTATATTAGGTCCCTATAGCAGCTATTTGGAAGTGTGGTCACTTGTCAGGGCTTCAGGATGTCAATTTGTCGATGTCAGGATGTCATTACGTCCTGATTTATCAGACACAGCAACGAATCGTTGGCCGTACTCTGCAACCCACTCAAGCCCCAAAGCCTGACATTCTGCAACTGAACCGTAAGAAAAATCGAAGAAAATCCTTTGTTTACAATCATTACCTGCCGGCCCAGGTAACTATTATAAAACACAATCCCGTCGATAAATCCCCACCGACGGAGAACAATAGGTCCAACAGGGGTTATAACTCATCAGCCCATAGCAGCTGTGGTGGATTAACTGCCCAAGTTATCTTGAGCAGTAAATCCTGGCACTGGCTAGGATTTAACTCCGCTCCGGCTAGGATTTAGGTAGCTAACTCCACCCTTTACGAGTTATCTTTTTTTTCGCCTTTAAGGTCTCGTTCGTTGATTTAGTAACGCAAGTGACCTTGGCTGGAGAGATAACTCTTAACGAAACGAAATAAAAATTATATCTTCGCGTCTGGAAGACAGGTGATCGGCAGGGACAGCTCTGAGCAACAATAAAGTAAGTAGGTGTAACCCTGGTTCTAAAACAGCTGATCGAGAGACCAGCTGTTAAATGTAAACAAACTTGGCGCCCAATCTGATTCAACTACTTAACTATCTCGTGCCAGTGACGAGCGCTTTAGAAACGACTTTCATATCACTTCGGTGTGTTCTACTCAGTTTTCTTAGTTCATCGGGAACATATTTGAACTGCGAAAACCCATTTCAATTCGTTGCAACTCTGCAGGATCATCATTGCAATCACCCAATAATTTCTTCCAGTTGCTTCAGCATTCTTCTCCAATCCATTCAGCATCCTATCCTATTCCTTTCCATCCCCATCATCATACTCCAACCCTTTTCACACGCTTTTCTAATGCTATAAACACTCTTTCAGTGGTACTATTATCACCTTGCAATCCATTCACCACACTGTTATAACACGTTCAGTCTTCAGTCTTATAACCCTTTTTCAGTCCTTTCAAGTCTTAGAGTTCTTTAAGCAACCTTTACCACGAAACTCACCTTTCTCTTCTTCTCCTACCATCAGCCTCTTCCAGTTCATTATAATACTGTTTCATTTATTTCAATTACGCATTTCTATTCTTGCAGGTCAAGGAAGCCGAAATCTTCTAGTTCATGAAGAAAGAAGGAATAGTGGAGAATTGCTCATTACATACAAAATACTAAGGGGAAAGACAACGTGAGCAGGAGCATTATACTAATCGAGGTATATAATGGTAAAACTGGCACAGGAGAAAATTAGAAAGAAATGAGCATTAGAGATGTAGGAAAATACTGATATACAGGTTCATCTAGTTCGGAGGCGGGTTCCAGGAGATAAATCTCACTCTGTATACACTGACAGGTAAGGAATGTGAGGTAAGCACTCTCCTCAAAATATAACTAAACATGCACGTCCAATACTTTTAACACAATCTTCTAATTCTTTAACACAATCTTACATTCCATTTTCTAAACTCCTCCAATCTTTTGAACGTGACGTTACAATCCCTAACATTCTTCGAATCTCCTCAACCTGCTTTTCCAAACTTCTCAATACAACATCACAATGTTTTCAAGAGAGAAAACAAAGCCATGAACATTATTCTCTTCCAGTCATTCTAAGACAATCATCCCGTCCTACTAACGCAATTCCTTCAACACACTCCAACCTGCCTTTGAAGAACATGTTCTGTTAATTGCAACACCTTCAATTCCTTGGCATTCTGATGCCCCTTTCTCCTGTTGTACACGACCCAAAGAATTCAGGAGTTCGAATACTCTGTCCCTCCCCCGTTCCATTTATCTTTCCCTCCTTTCCTAACGTGGTCAAGGCCGCTTCATCTCAAGTTTTGCATGGTCAAGGCCGCTTCACCTGAGGGGCAATTTTTTATTTCATTTCACTCGGTATCACATAATTAGCCGGTGTACAACTTACTGGAACAAGAAGAGTATAAATGAATAAGGCCGGCATAACATAGAACAAAGACACCACACTGCAACCAGGACAATAAAAACTGATTCAGCGAAATGAAACAAGAACAGCATAGGAAAGCAATTACAGCACACGGAAAAAAATGGGCCTCGCAAGGTGGACTGAAGTCCATTTCAGGGCTTTCATTTCAGGTAGGGGAAGGGTGAAGGCCGACTATAGTGTATCCCTTGCAGCGTCTCACCCTTTACAAAAATTCTTGCAACATTTTCTCAGGCTCTTTCTATCGAGTGAACGCCAGCTGGAAGCTCAGCAGTCGTGCATGGAGTCCCTCTGTATAACTGACTTACTTTCACTCCTTGTCCTTGATGGTGTAGGTGGTGCTGCTGGTGGTAGTGGTGGTAGTTGGTGGTGCTGCTGGTGGTAGTGGTGGTAGTTGGTGTTGTTGGTATTGGTGGCGAGCTTGTAGTGGTTGGACGTTGTTAATAATTGCTGTTTGTGATATTTGTAAGGGGGAGGGGGTGTTTGTGCGGGGAGAAGGGGGTGTGGAGGGCGGTGTTTGCGGTAGCGGGAAGGGAATTGTCAAGGGGAAATCGCCATGCCATTACGACTATTTAGCACTTGGAAGGGGGGTTCAGGATAAGGATTAGGGATGGGACGGGGGGGGGGGGGGAGAAATGGTGCCCAACCACCTGTACGGTCGGGGGATTGAACGCCGACCTGCATGACGCGAGACCGTCGTTCTACCGTCCAGTCCAAGTGGTAGAAAGAGGGTGTTACTCGTGTGGTAGTTAGGGTTGGGGGTGGTCCTGTGTTAGTGGTTATGAAGTGTCGTTAGCCGTCGCGGGCTGGCTGAAACACAGGAATAAAATTCATGATGTCAAAGCGACAGTATTACCGAAGACATTGCTAAGATTATGTAGACGTTATAAACGCCACGAATTACCTAACCGCGGGAGAGGAGGAGAATAGAGATGTGAAAAGAAGAAGAGCACAACGAATGTAATCGGATAACATGATTCTTTCAGTCGCGCTTCCAGACCCCTCCCCCCCCCACCTGGTGAAGGTCGTCGCGGCTTCCAACACACATTACTCCAACACAAACCTACCCTGAGAACTCTGACCCACCATTCCACCTCCCAGACCGCTGCCACGGGGACGGTCAGCATTCCCCAGATAACTGTCAGCCCTATACACCGCGTCTGGCGATAAGCTTAGGACCCGGCGCCAAGCCAGTCACGTTGTCTGGCGGTAACTTGAGGTCGACGGAGGAAAGCGAGCAGGTCGGTGGCGTTTATATCGAGGCGTGGAGAGGAATGTAGCGTTCCCGCTCCTCGCTACTTGCGTCGGTAGGAGAGAAATTTACGAAGGAATGGAGTGGCGGTGTTATGGAGAGAGAGAGAGAGAGAGTGAGAGAGAGAGAGAGAGAGAGAGAGAGAGAGAGAGAGAGAGAGAGAGAGAGAGAGAGAGAGAGAGAGAGAGAGAGAGAGAGAGAGAGAGAGAGAGAGAGAGAGAGAGAGAGAGAGAGACAGACAGACAGACAGACAGACAGACAGACAGACAGACAGACAGACAGACAGACAGACAGACAGACAGACAGACAGACAGGCAGACACAGACAGACAGACAGACAGACAGACAGACAGACAGACAGACAGACAGACAGACAGACAGACAGACAGACAGACAGACAGACAGACAGACAGACAGGCAGACACAGACAGACAGACAGACAGACAGACAGACAGACAGACAGACAGACAGACAGACAGACAGACAGACAGACAGACAGAGACAGGGAGATAAAGAGACTGAGAGAATTAGCAGGATGATCTCAGCATAATACCATCCCATTAGGTTGACCACACATTTCTGCAAAGCTCATGAGGAGAATCCTAAGGGATTATGGTATCCAAGATGGAGACCTCATCATCCCAATTTCTTTTTCGGAGAAAGTTCAACGCCGGGCCACTAAAATCAGTCCTAAACTAAGTCGACATCTCGTACCAGGAACGGTTGAGGGCCACAGGGCTAACAACACTACACACCAGACATGACAAGGCTGATCTTATCAAAACTTTTAAAATACTGAACAAATTGGAGGATATTAATCCAGACCACTTCTTCAAAAGGTCAGATGTAACACAAACAAGAAACAACTGCTTCAAGCACAACAAGACACAAGCTTTTTACACCCATAGAGTTATAAATCCATGGAACCGCCTACCCGCCGGATCCGTAAATGCCAAACGCTGTTAAATTCGAAAATCCAGCCCAATAAAATCTTCAGGACAAATAGGGGTTGGGGGACCTTAGACAAGCCGCCGACTTCCTGTACTCGTCAAAGCCTCTTGGAGAGGTAGCGGCCCTCAGGTAAATTCAGAAACGACAGACACAGAAAACCGAGAGAAAGACAGATGTACACAAAGAGACACAGTGACAGAGATACAAAGAGACAGAGAGAAAGAGAAATGCAGTCAGACGCGATCCAGCGCGCGATAACATTACGAAGGAGAGACAGACACTCAAGGAATGCCACACCAAGGGGACAGAAAGAAATATGAGGCGTCTTCTGACTTTAGATAAGACAAGAGAGACAAATTTACCAGCCGGGGGATGATATGGGAAATATGATCGAGTAAATAACCTGAATCAACGTTGCCAACCATCAACGTAACGTTGATAGTTCTTAGATGGGTATTTGATTGTTCTTAGGCTAGCACCTGATTGCATTTTTGGTGAGCAGCTGATTGCTCTTGGGTGGGTACCTGATTGTTCTTTGATGGGTACCTGATTGTTCATAGGCGGGCAGTTGATTGTTCTTAGGCAGGTTCCACATTGTTGTCAGGCGGGTAGCTGATTGTTCTTTCATGCATAGTTGATTGTTCTTAGGTGGGTTGCTGATTCTTCTTCACTGGGTACCTGATTGTTCTTACGTAGATACCTGATTGTTCCTAGGTAGGAAGCTAGGTGGTTGGTATTTTTTCAAGCTTCTAAACAATAAATTACAAATTTTATCTTGAATTGAACTATTCATGTGCAAAGTTATAATATGCTTGTTAGTGCGGAAGTTGATTGGACAAGGTTATCGGTCATTTAAGTCAAGTTTCAATACATAGAGTGTTATTAAGAGCTGTGATCCACCTTCTGCAAGACGAATGGGATGTTGCCAGCTAGTCGGGCCGACCAGCTGGACTCCCACCAGCTGTTCGGTTCGGTGGACAGTTGCCAGGTGGACATACTGCCCAGCTGGTCGACATACTGACCCGATTACCCCCCACTAAATCATAACACCTAAACGAGTTGAATCAGCATGTTATCATCTCCCTACACGTTTCACTTTCTTCATCCAGCATCGCTGGATGAAGACAGCTATAGCTGCCTCGGCGTCTTAATACTGTTATTATGATATCAGAGGTGTTGTTTTGGTGGCAGTTGGCACCCAAGACACTGACTGTAAACATGCGATAAGACGAGTAGGCAGCATGACGTCACAGCTAGCATACCCCCCCCCCCGTCCTCCCACTCCCTCCGGGTTGGGTATATACCCTCTTCGTTCTTCTTCTTGGCATCATTATTTAGATTTCCTCTATTCCTTTCTAACCGTCTTGTCACTTATCATTGTCTTTGCTTGTCTGGGAGTTAGATATCTTATTTCGTAGTATGTTTACATTCTTGGTTTTGAAGGGAGGAGTTTGTTGGTCTTGGGGAGACGTTTCTTGAAGCTTATTATGTCTGCCCATCATCTCAGACCCTTACCTTACTTTGTGATGATTTCGGGGCTCAACGTCCCCCGCGGCCCGGTCCTCGACCAGGCCTCTCTTAAATGCACTCTTTTTCGCCAATCTGCACTCGTCCATTCGTTCAACATGGCCATACCATCTTAGCATTGTCTTCTCAATTGTGCTACTTACTAACTTTTTTCACTCCTGATCTCCCATTGAGATTTTCATTCCTATCTCCCTATACATATCTCCCGAACACCTGGGGAATGACGGTAAAGACTGAGAGGGAAATAAGTACAGAAATTGACGACGAAGAGAGAAATAAAATAGGGAAAAAATGGGAATACAGGAAAGAAAGAACAAATATTGATAATAGAGTGTGAGGGAGAAGGGGTAAGGGAGCTGAGTAGAGGGTGATAGAAGGGTGTAAAGTGAGAGAGGAGGGGATGGGAGACAAGGATGAGGGTGAATCAGTCATCTACCTCAGAGGAGTCACTAAGAGCTTCCCCGGACAGACAGCTTTGTTCTGTCTACTCGCGCTGGAATCATCTTCATCTCAGCATTTCTTGTGGGGGTTGATTTCTTATTGGCCCGCTGTGTAAACCATAAACCATAACGGTTTACACGCTCTGGGCCGCAAGGCAGCAGCATCACCAGCAGTAGAATTAGTAATAATAACTACATTAGTAGTTGTAGAAGTAGAAGTAGTAGTAGTAGTAGTAGTAGTAGTAGTAAAGTAGTATTTACAGTAAAGGTGGCAGCAGCTCTTGGCATTAATTAAAATAATAATAATAATAATAATAATAATAATAATAATAATAATAATAATAATAATAATAATAATAATAATAATAATAATAATAATAAAATAACAATATTGAGAAGCTATCGTGACTCACCAAACTGTTATAGGAAACATTTGACAAGTTTGTCATTACTCTGGTTTATACCATGCCAAATCTTATTGCTTTAAAAATAGATTTATTTAAAGAGTCTAGAATTGATTTCCTATATGTAAAAATATTTATTTTTTTACGGAAAATAAATATAATGTGCAACCGAACTCTGACCTCACTTCAGGTCACTGCGTCACGTAACAGGATAGGAGAGAGCACATGATAGTATACCTGTATATAGGCTGAGTTTACTTAAGTCCTGAACTATGTCTGAGAACCAAATGCAACTTTCCGGTTCGTTGGTAAACTTTCGTGCTGGGGGTCAGTAACTCTCCCGCGACTGATTGGCGTCAAGCCCAACTGTAAACCAAAAGGTATAGTAGTAGTCTAAGTTGACCTACTTGTGCCTCGATTTATTCCAGTGAAAACCTGCGGTCGAGCAGAGTAGAGTTTGACGAGCAGTGAGTGACCTTCTGTACAGGACCACGAGACCGTGGGGAGCCTGCACAGGACCACAATCGATTGTATGGGACTATGGGATGTGACTGTGGGAGACTCTGGACCCGTGGGTGGGACTGTATGAGTCCATAGAATATATATGAGGTTACGTAAGACTATATGGGGCCGTGGGAGATTGAATAGATCCGTGTGAGACTACACGAGAACGTGGGAGATTGTACAGATCAGTGGGAGTTTGTATGGGGTGTAAATTAATGTGAAAAAGTGAAGATGAAAGAGGTTGTGTAAAAGCGTTGGGGGAGGGGGAAGTATAAGAGTGAGTGTGTGGGGCGAGTGTATGTGAGTGCGCTAGTGTAGTGTATCACTGGATGAGTGTGTGTGTGTGTGTGTAAAATTATGTGACAGGATTGTGGTATAATAAGGGTAAGAACTTAGGAGTCTACAGCAGGGTTTTTTGGAAGTGTGTGAGTGTGTGTGTGTGAGAGTGTGTGTTTGAGTGGGTGTGCGAGTGTATAACATTATTTGTATAATTCTTAAACAGCAGCAAATACGGTTAAAACTCAGCAAATTAAAATCCGAATTGAGTAAACAGTCACGTATAAAGTTTTCAGTATGAAAATAAAGCACGAAAGGCCACAAGGAAACACAGAACACATAGCAACTACGCCATATACATCATCAAATAACTGATTTCCGCACGAACGGAGGATCGGCGTCCTGATTAGCCGACCAATCAATCAGAAAGCATATTTAAATTAGCCTCTTGATATACCCAAATAAAGAAGAGAATAAACTAATAATTTCTCCAACTTTTCAAGCATAATAATAACAAATTTTGCTGTCAAGATGATAGCGATGGTGCAATTAGTCACAACCAGAAAGGTAAACCTTCGGGAAAGGTGGAATATGGGCACTCGACAAGCCGCCGGCTTCTGTCCTCATCGAGGTCACTTAGGGTTAGTGGCCCCTCAGGTAAAACAGGACATTACGAATATGTAAAACGTGTAAATCTTTCCTCGAGTGGGTGAGAATGTGTGGGCTGGTGGTGGGGGTGAGGAGGGGGGGGAGTTAGGGGGAATGGAGGGGGTGTTTATGGTGGGATGGGGGGGGGGGGTGGCAGTGGAAGAAGCTTCAATAATCAAGGACAGGAAAGCCACGCCTCCTGGGGGGTTAGCTTCGGCCTTCTTCCCTGTCTCTCCACTCCTTTCTAACCCATCTCTATCACCACCACTACCACCACCACCACCACAACAACAACCACTACCTGCTCTACCCTTCCTTCTCCCGGGTATATAAGAGTGTCCTTTCTCTGGGTTGGCATCAGTGTGGCCCGAGAACTCGTACAGCCTCCCAACATGGTGTCCAAGGTGTGTGTGTGTGGGTGTGGGTGTGGGTGTGGGTGTGGGTGTGTGGGTGTGGGTGAGACTTTGCGTTGAGCAGAGGACTCTCGGTAGCTATAGTAGGGAGCTACTCCGACGAGGTCCTCCCCTGTGACCTTCCCTGTGATAGGTTTTTGAGAATGTAACAATGTCTTAAATCTTGTATTGTGTTCGTCATGATAGATGGGACTTAAGAAATTCGAGTGTTCCTCTGTTCATTTAGTTATATTTGTTGACTAGTAAAGATTGCAATACTGGCATCTTCTAACATAAACTTTCAGGCCTTTGTTAAATCTTCTCTTAAGTGACTTAACGCGGGTAGTGCAGTGGTTTCACTTTTGACTGTGTATCACAGTGTCGGTTAAGTATGTACACTTTCCGCACAGTGGACGCATTACTTAAACTAAATGTAGCGATAGTATTCTTATTTGATGTCAAATCTTCAATTTATTTTTACACTTGGCGAGGCCACTCATTACGTCCTAGAGGAAAAATAGGAGACTTCAATGCACCCGTAAGAAATGAGCGAGTATCATAATTTATATTCATTTTGATTTGCCATTTGTTATATCTTTAAATGTTTCAGATAACATTATACCTCTCTGAATTATACCACGGAACACAGGTACGTAGTCTCATTAAATAATTGTATTATTATTATTATTATTATTATTATTATTATTATTATTATTATTATTATTATTATTATTATTATTATTATTATTATTATTATTATTGTAATTATTTTTTTATTATTAATATTGCAGCTGAATATTCCAAATATTTTTATTTTATTTGTTGCCGCGCCGTTTAATAAAGTATTTTATTGATGTTACAAGCTTCTGGTGTTGTCCAGGTGACGTTGATGGTAGCGGCGATGGTAGGGGTGGTTGTTGGGGCGCCCCAGTATGGCTACGTTCCCCCTCAATCACCCTCCACCCTCTACGAGACCCCACAGAAACCCCCCACCTCCCTGTACGAGACCCCGCAGAAACCCCCGTCTTCCCTCTACGAGACCCCACAGAAACCCCCGTCTTCCCTCTACGGGGCTCCGGAGGAGACGGCCCCGGAGCCAGAGAGGCTGTACCAGGCGCCCTCAGATAACATCCTCATCGCTCAGTCCCAGAACATCGTCCCGCGAGTCGTCGATCCCGTGAGTGAGACTTGCAGAGATCAGTTATGGGGAGAGGTAATGTAGCCATGAGATGATAAATATGAGAAACACCGTAGCAGGCATTTTGGTCCATTAAAGATGGGGATTGGCAATGAGACATTCTTCGTAATTATACATGTATCTAATCTATTCTTGAAATTCCCCCGTTTCTGTCAAGCCGGTGGAGGGAATTCCTTTCCTAGCAGACAACAGCAGTAGTGTGTAGAGTATAGACAGGGTGAATAGTCACAGTGGGTTATAATATGTGAAACCAGTGTGGATATACCCCATTGTGGGGTATAATACGGCAGAGTCTGCAGGTGGTGAGTAGCAAGATACGACTGATTATGGACGGGTTAACACTGGAATTTCGCCCTACGTAGGTAACTGGCCCAGCGTGTATGTGTGTGTGTGTGTGTGTGTGTGTGTGTGTGTGTGTGTTGTACTCAGCATGGATATTCACATAGCGCCTCACGACGCTATGCTTGCTATATATATATATATATATATATATATATATATATATATATATATATATATATATATATATATATATATATATATATATATATATATATATATATATATATATATATATATATATATATATATATATATATATATATATATATATATATATATACGTTTCACTAATACCACTATTTAAATCTATCATTTTTACTTCCTTCTCCTGCCCTGTATGTTGATTTTTGGTTAACTTAAACCCGGTGTGTGTGTCCAAGATGGAATGCCTCCTGTGTATGCGAAGGAATTATGGTTTACAACTTTTTCGATAATGGTCCACGACGGTCCGAAACGTCGTCGGCTCCTCACCTTCCTGTGTGTGGTTTGGTCATCAATAACACTTGCCTATACTTTTACCATTACTGCCCGTTGTCTTTACTCCATCTCCTTTTAAGCTATTTTATCTTTGTCTCTGACAGCTCTCTGTTTGGGGGCCATACATGGCTCAACTTCTCTTCTAATATATTAAATGCAGTATTTATCAACTGCTTTTTCTCCTTCGCTTACTCCCTTTTTTCATTAATCATTAATATTATTGACATAATGTCATCCATCACTATGTTAAGGTCTCAGCTGCACACTTCAGTTAAGGTCATTTTACTTATTGACGTTCTTTCTTTTCACTTGTTCTTTGCATTCAACTTCTCTTGTTCTTTGCATTCCACTTTTTTTATTCTTTGTATTCCACTTCTTTTATCTTCTTTGCCAATTATATCTGTTTGCAATTGAATATCATTCTAAAGTTAGAGTAATTTAAGTCTCAGCATCCTAGGCATTACGATAACTTATAATTCTACCGGATGTCCCACGGCTTTGTGAGCCACGTGAATATCGACAAAAAGTCGAGTCTTCTCTCCAAAATCCAAAGAGATTTGATTTCTAATCTACATCAGCTCTTCAACCGCTTCATTCACCATTATATTGAATACAGTTCGAGTTTTTGGCCAAGTCAGCTGGTAATAAAGTTCTTGGCGTGATTTAGAGTAAAGATGTACATCTTTTGAGGTCACTCGACGCGTTGAAATGTTGAATCTTCAACAGTTTGTTGTTGTTTTAGATTTTGCTACTCAGGACTATAGTCCATGTAGCATGGGCTATAGTGAGCCCGTAACCCTTCAGCCCATTGCTTCAGCTTCTCTCTTTCATAAGTACTTCCATAACTCTGTCTTTCAGCAACTTGCAAGTTGTATGTCCCATTTTCCATTATGTTTATGGAGAACTCGAAACGGAGTTTCTATTCACAGCTGGTGTTTACCTGTTGCTTATAGCAACATGCAACCAATGTTACATTTTTTAATCCGTTTTTGGGTCGAACCTTCATCATATATTTTCCCAGAAATTTCTGAAACAAAAATGGTTGTGTATCAAATCTGTTGAACAATAGCTGATACCCTGATTCCATTTCAGTATTGGTCAAGTGTGTCTGGATGGGCAGTTTTCCGGTTGCACTGGTAAAATCTTCTTTAAAGATTATGTTTCAGCCGAAGCAGGAGGGAATGCCGTACGACTTCCAGTGGGACGTCCAGGACCCGGACAGTGGCAACGCATTTAGTCATGTGGAGAACAGCGACGGTCGTACTACCCAGGGGGAGTACCGCGTCCTCATGCCCGACGGTCGCACTCAGGTGAGTACCTGCGTCCTCATGCCCGATGGTCGCACTCAGGTGAGTACCTGCGTCCTCATGCCCGACGGTCGTACTCAGGTGAGTACCTGCGTCCTCATGCCCGACGGTCGCACTCAGGTGAGTACCTGCGTCCTCATGCCCGACGGTCGCACTCAGGTGAGTACCTGCATCCTAATGCCCGTCCGCCTTATTCAAGTATGTACACTGTAATATAATTCTTTCAGCAATTTATTAAATGTAAAAGAGGTATGAATGAAGTTGAAATATCAAACAGAAGCAAGTGATTGATGAAAAATATATATAATTAGACAGACACCAATAAACAGTCAGACAGATAACCGGTTAAACAGGTGGAGGCCGCAAGATGACGGGTATGAATGAAAGTAATTTTCCATTGGAAATGTTCGAATGTTCGTCTTATTTTCAGGTGGTAAAGTTCTTTGACAATGGCGACGGCTTCAACGCCGAGGTCACCTACGAGAAGAAGTAGGCGCAAAGGTGACGAGGCGATCAGGTGAAGAGAGGTGACAGTGGCGAGGTGACCAATGCCTGAGCGACACAAGGTGACAGCGATAATACAGCGGCAGGAGATACAAGAATGATGAAACTCTGTCTCTCTCCTAGTTTGAAGCAGCGTTTTTTGACTTGACGCAGCATCTTCGGACT